>NC_053163.1:129586530-129886530 GCF_016835505.1 Polypterus senegalus | reverse complement strand
ACAGAACTCGGCTCTAGATCTAGAGTTTTTCTGTGTTGCTTTGTAATTATTTAGTACGTGTCGTATGCCGTGTGGATCTTGTGTGCCTTACAAAATGAAAGCAAGAATGAAGCTGGGAGCGTCGAACTGTAGGTCTGGGATCTGCATAACCTACAAAGAGATGGTCTCAAATGCTTTTCAGTATTATAAGTGGATGTTTTGGAATAAAAAGAAACATTTTGAACAAAAATGAAAATGACTTTTTACACCATTTTATTTGACATTCTGACAAGTACAAAATACAAATTTACTGTATAGGTGGTAACAAAACCAAATAATAAAAAAAAAATCCCACAAGACTGCTCATTGTCCTCCAGGCTGAAAGTGGTTTGATTCAGAACAGCTTTGTAAAAAATAAAAATTAAAACAAAAATACAAAATACATCCAAACTACTACAATTAAAAAATTAATACCCTCAGCCAGGATTTTTAAATTTATAAAAGGAAAAAAAAAAAATCTTATTCAAACAACCCTTGTGACTGACATTAACAATTGCATCACGTCACCAGAAGTTGGTGTGTCGACTTGTGATGGCCTGACTGAACGGCGCCACATACACAGGAGCACCAGTGACATGGAGGAGCTCCCATCGCACACCCTCTCCGAGAACCCCATCCCACCCAACATAATTTACCCACTGAACCATTTCCTTAGTAGCAGCAATTAGGATTCTTTCAACTGTGGCTTCCGTAGAAGCCGCTGACATACAGTACACCCCAGTTTCTGCTGCAGCCTAGTTAGGATTTATTTATAAATTTACTTAGCCATACAATACAATAGAAAGTAAACCAGAAAGCTGCATTTTTTATTTTTTTACAAAAGTGATCTTAAAGGCCACAAAGGACATACGATTCTAAAATTTAAAAAAAAAAAAAAAATTGTCTGCCATAAGCTTGAAATACAGGCACCCGTCTCTACCGCCAAACATGGGAATATCTTTCATGGCCAATCAGTCACAAGGATTCCCTTAAACCCCCCAATCCCCCCAAAACCAAAACTTACAGCTAACTGGGCAGTGCTCAGGACTTACACGAGGACGGGCCTCCACCATTGTCATGCAGCAATCTCTAGCTCTGTCCATGGCTATGACCGAAGCACACTTGGTCAGGAGAAGAGATTCATGTGCAACAACAAGTAGGGTGAGGAAAATGGAGAAAAAAACTGCAGAAGTTAAACCAGGACAACACATTAAGGTAACACATGGAAACATCAGATAATAATATCTGTATTGTTATCAACTTCAGAGTAATGTGCTGCTGGATTTAAAACATTGTCCGTAAACAGAGGAAAACTTTATGACTGTGCTTTCTTCATCAGCTAGATAGGAACTGTGTGCTCTGATTAACAAGGACATATTTTGTTCTCTAGCTGTCAAAGTGATTGCAGATAAGGTGAAGACATCAACTTTCACTGTAAAGCTAGCATGACAACGAAGCCCGTTATTAAAGGGGATTGCCAGTTACTTACTGTGAACTTTCCTCCAGGAGGAATTTACTTCAAAGCAAAAGGACTGCTTATAGAAATGTTACAGATTACTTCTCACCAACAAACCCTAAAACAAGAAGGGTGCTATAAAAGCAAGCATCATTAACGCAATCTGAAGAATGTTTGGATACATTTGTGAAACAATGTCTTAGACAGTGACCACACAGTAGGTAGGGCAGGACTGAGAGCCTGTTAAGGTAACTATTGATCACTTTTCCTCCAATCTCTTGGGTAGTATCCACTCAGTATTAAATACACACCATCTATATAAATGAAACAAGTCCATTTACCATCTATTGTTATGGACCCTTTGAATGGGCCAGATTTATGTTTTTTAAAGTTTCATAACAGCTGTGGGTCCATATGGTAGATTATTTAAAAGAAAGCAGCATTTGGTTTAGGGAAGAAGGCTTCAGCACTACAAGTTTCAGTCACAACACATCTTACGCTTTGTATTGGGAATGGCTCACTGGCTTCAAGAACAGTGCTCTATTTACAGGTGTATCCATTACAGCCTTCTGGCATGCCGTGTGATATTTGTGACCACATTCCAGAGTTGCTAGGAGCTCATTTCACAGTCAACAAGAGATGCAGATGTGCCTGCCAAGTGAAACCCTGGCCAAACCGCATTCCCATGGCTGGCATTATATACCACCAATCTTGCACATTGTCACTCTTCTCCTGAAGGAACCCCCTAACTATGAGGGACTTTTAGGTCCAGTCAAGGTGCTTTTTTTTCCATTGTATCCATTGTAGTTTTGTACAAGTGGGGTGGGGAAAAAAAAAACAAAAAAAAAATACAGTAATAACAGCTCAAACGGCAGCCACTGTGACAGAATAGGCACGGTGTAAGATGGGATAAGAAATTCAATCATTCCATACAATACACTTTTCTAGTTTTTCTTTTTTTAATCCTTCTTTTTTTATTAATTTTTTTATTGTTCTTACTTAAGGCACTGCATTAAATCTATGGCACGCCTATATGGACGCCACTTCAGGAGGGCAGGGGCTACACTAGCATACAGTATAACAGCAATCAACTTGCAGATTCACATTCTTTTACTTCATTCAACAAAAAGTAACCCGATTCCCAAAGTTGGAATTTTCATAACATCATCCACTCAGCGGCCGTCAATATGTACAGTGTATCCTTAGAAATTTAAAAAAAAAAAAAAAAGACGACGGCCGGCAAGCTACTTCCTGCCTGCACTACACCACTGCCCACCTGCACCTCATATCAAGGCAGCCTGAAATCATCGTATGATAGCAGAGTGAAGATCAGAGGGCGGATCAGGGGTGATATGGTGCGAGTCTGCATGAGAGGCCAGTTAGATGTCCAACCTGCACAGCAACCCCCACCCTCAAATCTCTTGTAGTGAATGGTTCAACTCAATGCGCTCACGCTTCACTGGTGGCTCACAAGCACCCCGGGAACTACTGTCACCATCACTTCCAATGTCACTCATGTCATCCGAAAAGTGGGAGGGATCTGTGGGAGAAAAGGAAACTAATAAGAGGAAGAGGGTGGCAAATGGGTTACATTTCAAGTACACAGACAAAAGACGCATATTAAACAAATAACAGGGAATAAATACATTCTTTCAACTGCCTTTAAGCCAAATACCACAGTTTAATTCTCCTGAAGGGGTGTAGAGCTGCTGACCAACCTGTTGTAATAATCTGATATTTTTAATAGAGGTGACAATTTAAGAATTAAATAAACATGATTATTGGCTCATAGCTTTAGAATACTTGGTATGAATCCTAACTTTGTTACTATGCAAGGTCTGAATAATTTTTCCATATGGGTTTTACCAGTGAGTTTTACAATGTGTTTTTCCCTGGTAACTCTGGTTTTACCACATTCCAATGTTTTACGTGTTGGATTAATTTGCCGTTATTAGCCTTTCTGTATTATCTCTGGGTAAATACTGTAAGTGTGGATATGTCTGGATAACCATGCGTGTCCTAGAATGGATTTGTGTTCATGTTCTACTCTGTTTTGATTGGTTTGATGAGATTATAGCCTAAAACTAGATTAAGCAGCATTAAAAGATGAAGAAATGAATGGCACATCTTACCTTTATCCATAAGCATAGGCATCACAGAGTTGAGGTCACTGAACTGTACAGAAAATAAATAGATAAGCAAAATTGGAGCGTAACAAATCAGACTACAATCTAACCCACTCAAACTCCCACAGAGTTTCAGTTTTCATCAGTTGTCTTCCATATCTTGTATAAATCTGTAATACCTTCAGGTGCCACTTATATCCCTCACTCCTGCATAAGTGCAGACACCTTAAGTATGTAACCTCTGGTGTGCAACTCACCTCTCCCATTACGGCAATGGGTGTCTCTCCAGTTGCCTGTGCCACACGATGCTCCACCAAGTAGAACATGTACTCGTCATACAGCAAGCGGATCAAATGGAAGGAACCAAAGCTGGCAGCACTACGTAGTGTCAGGTCTCGAATCACCATGGAGCTGAAACAAGAATAATGTCTCAGTCTGCACAACTCCTTTCTGCAACTTGCACTTTTTTGCACACAGCATTTCAGTAAATTGTACAATTTAGTTTATATTCAGAGAGCTACTGCACTGATCTTTAATCCCCAAAGTTGCTAGTTCAGCTCTTGCCTATGATATATGACATAACCCTGAGTAACTAACTTAAACTGCCTGTGCTCTAACTGTAAAAAAAAAAAAACAACCCGAAAGGTAATGTGTTCTGATAATAAAAGTTGTCCTGGATAAAAGGAGTCAGCCAAAGGTAGAGTAATGTTAGTATCAATGAATACGATTTTGATAAGGTACTTTGCATAATGATAAGAGAGGGCTTACTGATCATTAGTATATGCCATTTATTTAGTATATTCATTTGTTTTATTTATGAAATATATAAAAGGTACACTGTGCTGGAATTTATATAATAAGAACTGGGCAGTGAAATTTTGTCTTCTGCCCGCTGACAGCACAGAGAAGCATAGCTGGGAGCAAGACATTTCATTAATGACTGTGTTTAATGTGTTTCAGCAATAATGATCAGTTATCCCTGGCCTTCTTGTGTGCATTATTAGGTTGCATCTCTGCTTTATTTTGATCATTTCACTTTGTGTGCAAGAAGAAACCAAGGTTTGCCTTTATAAAGGCAAATGTTTTCATGTGATCATATTTAACTAAAAGGTGTGGTTTTCACATCCATCTTCCAAGACTGCCTATGTGTGTGACATGTATAAAAACATACACACACATACGTGCATCTTTCAATGTGTTAATTAATATGGTGCTCCTTAAGGAGAAGAAAAACCATCTTTGTCACAACCCGATATATAAAGTTTAAAAATTTAAATAAAGAGCATTGTTATGACATCACAACTAGTATAAGATACTGCAATAGCACCCAACATTTTAATGTACAGTCCCCTCCACAATTATTGGCAGCCCTGAAAAAGAGGAGTAGAAAAGATGTGTTTAAAAAGAAACTTTACATTTTGTGGAATTACAATAATTTCACACTGAAAAAAGAGAAAATCAACTTTTAATTGAACTAAACTTATTCCATCAGAACATAATCCCTCATAAAACCACATCAGCCACGATTACTGGCACCCCTAGGAATTCTTGTGAACAACATGTAACTAAAGCATTTTTTCCACTTATATCTTACTTTTTTAAGTTGACCAGTGTGTTGAATCTTTCAAGCAGTAATCCATACCTTTCTGTTTCACGGGGGTATAATTTTGGAGGTGGCACAGAGATTATTTTGCTGCTTACACACAATGAATATGATGGTAAGAGGTAAAAGAAATGAAATCCCCAAGGATCACAGTTGGACAAATACAGAAAAAATAACATGTTTGGGTTACCAAGTCTCCCATACTACCATCAGATGCCACTTCCATGCAAACAGATTATTTAGAAGGCATGCCAGAAAAACACCGTTTCTGTCACTTAACCACAAATATAAGTGACTGAAGGATTTTGATTGGAATTGTATTCTATGGTCATATCAAACAAAAACTGAGCTTTTGGCAACAGGCATAAAAAGAAGAATGGTTATACCAAAAAACACTGGATTCCCAATGTCAAGTACGGAGGATGTTCTGGAATGTTGTGGGGCTGTTTTTCCTCTAAAGGCCCAGGGAACCTTGTTAGGGAACATGGACAACTTGAAATACCAGAATAATTTAAATCTGGCAGCCTCGGCCAAGAAACTAAACCTGGGTCGTTGCTGGATACTCCAGCAGAAGAATTACCCAAAATATATGTCCAAAACAACATAAAATGGCTAAAAGAACACAAAAGCAAGCTTCTGCCGTGGCCATCTCAGTCCCCAGGCGCAAAACCAATTGAAAACCTGGGCGGTGAGCTGAAGAAGAGTGCATAAGAGAGGACCTAGGATCTTGGATAATCGGGAGAAATTTCCTGCTCCATATTCTCCAGTATTATAAGATGCTTTAGCAGAATAATTGGTTCTATTTTATTGGCAAGGGAGGTGGTACAAAGTTTTAAATGCAGGCATGAAAATAATCATGGAACGTGTGTGGTTTTGTTAAAAGTAATTATTTCTGGATGAGGAATTATTTTTTTCTCAGAATAAATTTGCTTCAGTTAAAGGTTGGGTGTCTCTCATTTTTTCTTGTGAGATTACAGTAATTCACCAAAAGATTACATTTTCAAAGGTTTTGTTTTTTTTTTTTTTTAAACCCATCTTTATCAGGGAAGCCACTAATTGACAAGGTGACTTTATATTTAAATACATTCAAACAAAGTTATTTTTAAAATAAACAATCAAATACATGCTGCTTAGCACTGCACTACTGGTACCATGAGTAAAACCTTTGCATTTATATTAAGGTCTTGCCATTTAAATAGCTTTATGTTCAGTCACATTGCAATATATACTTTCTCTCCTCTCTTCCACAACTCCTCTGGCATTGAACCATGCAATTTTCCACTCTACTTTCCATATGATTTTATTGTATTTCTTTTCACATACTTATTCTTTACATTTATATAGCACATTTCAGTTAAAAGATCTTTCCTCTCTTGACAGATCTTTTTCTCTTAAAATTAGCAAAAACATATTATTTTAGCCATATTTTAAGTTCTCCTACTCACATGTAAACCAACTAGTCATCTACATTTACCAAGTTTAGTTCCTACCTGTAGAAAGACCACTTTAGTAGGAATTGACGTGCAGCCTTGGGAAAACTAGGACTACCCTCGTGTGGTTTGAGCACCTTGCTGACTACATTGTCCAGCCAGGCAGCCCACTGGTCCAGAGAGCTCTGTTGCTGCAGAGTAACTTTGAAATCTTGCTCAAGGCGCTGGACCATGCCCTCCTCACACTGACACACCCATGATGCTTGTTCCTTGAAAGTGAAAGTAGTAACACAGAAAATAAACAAACACATTAATGCATGTGCAAAAGGGAAATATCCCCTAACTGCCTTTGGATTTTTCTATGAACAGCTTATCTAACTTGCATAGATTCTCTTATTCAACAAGGCAATTCTAGACCCCTTGTGGTCCCCCCACTAACTAATCAGTCCTCACCTACTGTTGGGAATGAGGCTCATACTCACCTGCACATTTGCAAAGTCTACACGATTGAGGTCACTGAGCATCTGATTGATCTGTGAAGTGTTCTGTAACACAGCTCGAGCAGCCTGTGCAAGATGGTTCAGAGATGTGTAGCGCCGAAGTGTTTGAGCAAATGCACTTACTACTGCTGCCTGCAAAAAGGAAAGGAAAATTGTTAATGCAATGTGCCCAACATTGTTGCACCTACTTCCCACCACACATAACACCAAGCAGTACTCTGAATTAACTTTAGTTCATTCATGCCTTTTCTTTCTCAATTAAAGTGCCATAACAAAATTACCTTTGTGCGAACAATCTCCTGTGGGTAGTCACTCATTGCCCCTGTCAGCCACCCTTCCAGACTCTTGGCAAAGTTTCTAATTGCCTGTGTGAGGGCACCTAAAAACAAAAGTAATCAGTCATAATAGTTGGTGAAATAAGCTAAGAAAGGTGTCCCTTCAATCACACTTTAACTTGGGTCAAATAAAGAATACATTTCAAGTGGTGATGAGATGTCACCCTTTGTATAAACAAGTTCAGAGGCATAAAGCATACACATCCAGGTGATGAAATCAGATAATAAGATAAACAGTTCACAATACTGATATCTACCATGAAACAAGTGACTGTTTTTAACCTTCTCACAGAAATTAAAATGTTATCAGCTCAATAGGAGAACAATAAAGGATCCCCAGTATGCAAGCACCAAGATTCACAAAGCATACATAAAGTAACCAAAGTAGTTAAACATTTGACAACAGAGGTGGGAGTGCACACAGACTGTGTGATGAACTAAACATACATCACAATGAACTTTCAATTTGGTATGTGTAGGACCTTTGTTAATACGCTTTTCTCCCTGTTCTATTCCTTACTAAAGTCTGCTGTCTCTCATAGAACTAGTTCTAATTATGCCATATTGCATGTGGTCTTAATTACATAATATCATGTAAACACATCTCTTGCATAGTCTTAGTATGCTGTATGGTTTGGTCACTTATTTTCATACAAGGGTTGACAAATATTACATTTAAATAAACACAAAAAATGACAACTTTACTTTCGGCCTCCATTAGCATATCTGTATAGACATTGATTCATTTAGGCCAGGTTTAAAGAAACACAGGTCACTGAAGTGACAACAGTATGATATACAGAACTAAATCTAATCCCCTGGATCAATGTTTTACCCCATTTCTTTAGGTAAGATTAATTAAGTGTAATGACTGGCATATTTCACATGTTCATGGAGAGAAAGAGAGAGAAAATAAGGTATAATGAAGAATAAAATTTGCAAATACAAAATTAGATATAGGCATCCAAAGTTCCATTGCTGCACAAGCAAAATATTCAATGTAAAAGTGGCAAAGAATTGAAATAATAAATACAAAAGCCATTTAGTTGCACCATATGTCTTTGCCTAGCTTTAATGACATCTTAACTCACATTTAGTTTTTAATGGCAATCACAAGAATTATTAAAAAAAAAACACTGGCAAAGTTCATGAGTAACAGATGACACAGAGAGATTAACAAATGTAAAATAAAAGTAGCAGAGTCATAATCCCATTAATTTTCATTTTGGGCTTACTTGGTACAGGCCTTAAGACATCTGGAATAAGAATCTCCACCAAAGCCTGGTACAGGATGTGGTCACAGTTTCGCATCCACACCTTAATAGGTTCATACTTGCACAAGGAGATCAGCTTCTCTCTGGGAATCATGCTGTCGGTCTCCTCGTCACTGAAGGCACAACAGTGAGATTTTAAATTAAAACCTGTCAAATGGAAAGTCTGCCTTCTAATACAGTCAGTCAGGTGTGCACAGCTTGCAAAGCATTCTTCTACCAGTAGGGAGCAGTATTGTATAAGTAATCCACTTCTGCCACTATTAAAGGGACACTGTCACACAAGGGGAGGGAATCAGAAGTGAGCTTTTTTTATTGGAGACACTATTATGTGGCTAACACAGCGCTACCACCTACCCAAAACATCCTTAAGTGTGTCTTTGGATGCTTTCTCTGTTTTCTACCAGAAATGTTCAACTATGCAAATGGTACACTTCTGTCTTTGACAATAAAGGAAGCAGCTACTTTACTGTTCCTGCTTAACAACCTTATTGAAGCTGTTTTCTGTCACTCGATATCCATTTTTATACTGATTTTTTCAGCAAATCGAAAATACAAATTGGTGACATTCACCACAATAAGACTTTTCCAATTTGTTCACCTCTTTTGGGCATGCTGGGCTCACCTTGGTGGCACCTGAGTAGCTCCCTCACTAGATGGTCCCGTTGAGTACCAAAACGTCTGCCACAGCTTCTCAATATAGTGGAACTGGAGATTCATGACAACGTCTAGTGTGGCCTGAAGAAATAAACATGGTGTCCTCAGTGAGTATGTGTCTTGTCATCTCATAAACATACATATTATTGACCATAAAATCACAGTTGTCAAGGAGTACCTCAATACAATACACATGTTAGCCTCTTGTATTACTGGTCATCTCACATGTGTGAACAAAAACTGTCATGCCAAACATGCAAAATGTAAGAGTATATGTGGATGGGCTGGGCCAGGTTTACTGTATTACTTAACCCAATATGAGCTGTAACGGCAGCAACTACTTCTTGCTGCCAGTGCGCGCCCCTCTCATCTTCACTCACACGCACAAGTTCTACTTCCTAGCATAGTTGCCATGGAGACAGTGTTTACAGTAACAGAGTAATCTCACAGTGCACGAGTGCCAGGATTAAATCCAGCGCGGTTCCTACCTCACGCGCTTCAGAGGCAAGTCATCTATATCTCATTTCAGCAACTACTCGGAGACTGGTGTAAAAACATACATATCCCAGAAAGTCTGAAACCTGACTAAGTGTCTCTAAACTGAACTTGCACCTGAACTTGGTCAAGCCTAAGAACTCAAGAGTTAGACGCTCATAAAAAAAAATGAATCTCAACCATTTCAGTCCCACCTCACAGTGCTCCCTGTAGAAGATCTGCAACTTCTTCACATCATTCATTGTGATGCCATCTGGCAGAGGAGATGTGTTTAGTGCAGGGGTTGGAAAGTCCGGCAAAGTATGCGACATATCTATAAGAAAAAAGGCAATAGTTTTGATAGGGTGGATATTGGTAGAATTTAATTGCATAAACAAGTTACAGTAACATTGCTCTCCTACCAATAAACTGCTGGTGATGCTGACTTTGGGCTGCAACTGACTGCTCTGGGGTAGCTGCAGGGTGCTGTGCACTATTAGACAGCCCATCTCCCATTCCATCCACCTTCTGAAGTGGTTTAAACCTTTGTTTGGAGAGACAAGGAATACAAAGAGGTGGAGATTTTCCTTTATACTCCTCTGCTTATAGCAATGAGAAAAATATATGACACGAAATGCACCCAAACCACATTCAGTACACACCTCTGCTTCTGGTGGACAGGCTGCTGTCTCATTGCCATGTACTGGGAATCTTCTTGCAGTCGATTCAATGGAGAGTCTGGTTTCAGGCGAATACCATAATAGTGGTATTTTGAATTGCCTCTAGTGAAAAAGAAATGGCAAGCAAGTCACTTTCAGTCACAGCAGTGATGCAAAATAGACTAAACAGACTCACTGCCCTCATCACTTGCCAAATTATACTACCATCCGAGGTAATAGAATGATTTATTGATAGTAACATGTCAGAACCTTACTTGAAAGATGGGTTAAGGAGCTACAAGTTATAAACATACTTACCTGGTGCCAAGTCGTCTCGTCCTCAGCCCCATGAACACTGAACGTATAAGCTTGCCAAAAGAAGCAGCATTAACAGGGTCCAGTTTCTGCTCCTGGCAGTGCCGCAAGTAGTGATTGTAGAGGGAGCTGCGAGGCAGGCTAACACCTTCAGCTGTCTCATAGTTGTCCAGTAGCCACTGCAACTGTGGGAGATACCAAGATTTTCAATGCAAAAGAAAAGCAAATATGTTCCCATAAGTAAAACAAACAGTGACATTGACTAAATTGCATCTAGTTATCCCAGCTCACCCTTCACCCATCTCCTACTCTTTGTCATATCACAGTGAAAAATCCCAACCCTACTTCTAAGTGAAAAGACATTTATCTTTAAAAATCGTTAAGCATTTATACCTGATGGACTAATGTATAAAAAAATACACTGTTAATTCTGAAAGTTACAAGCCAATCCATAAATTCACAGACTACACCAGACTTGAAGGACAGAGGGACAAACATTCCACATAATACAAAGAGTCAGATATGAGCAGAGAAGTCCAAATTGGTGCAGAAAGCAAAACATTCTGAACAGCAGGCAAGGACTTGTGTGCACAGGTGCCAAATATTCCCTTCTTAAAGCAGTAAGCACAGTTCATTGCCAGGCAAATTGGCACCATCATGAATGTAGCAAGACTGGCTATAGATCTGTGTATGAGTATCTGCCCAGAAATTAGAGAAAGAGTTTGGGTGGGGTACTGTGTTCACTTCACTTACATGGCTGTTGAGCAGGCTACTCTTGTGAGAGGCAATCCCTTCAGACTTTTGGAGATTTTCAATCGCCATTTCAAGCTATGAAGAAGAGCAGGCAGTAGAGAGAGAGAGAGAGAGAGAAAAAAAAAAAAGGAAATCAGACTGTTAGCGGAAGCCAAGATCTGCATTTTCTTTTTTGGCGCTTTTGAACAAAGTGGTGGGCGAGTGAAAGATCGTGTCACACACACAAATTAGCATGCAAATGAAGAGAGGCGTTAAGAGTTAGGCTGCCGGCTGGGAGCCTTGGCTGGAAGAGCACATGGGAATCAAGGATCAGCCATAGCAAGCAGTAAACACCAACCTGTGGTAAAATCAATGAAACTGTAGTATGTACATGAAATGGGGTGTTATGTTAATGAGAAAATAAAACTGGGGTGCAGACAGATTAAAAGAGTAAGTGAATACAGGTCAAAGAGAGAGTTAGAGCGAGTTCAACGATGAATGTGATATACTAGAAAGAAAGTGAAAGAGAGAGGGGGGAGAGGAATAGATAGACACAATGCACCCATTCTCTATTGAAAAACGAGTGCAAACTCATATTTTGTCCAGCTACTGAAGACAGTGCTTTTCGTCCAGGTATTAATTGAAAAAAGACAAAAATCACACCTCACAATATTTCTCCACAATCATACGCAGAATATGCTCTCTAAATCAGCACCACAGTTCAATTTCTGAAAATTCAATTTTATTTATAATATAATAAGATAGAGCTCCACCAATATTAAATTGGCAAGATGACTTTATTTTTATAAAATGTGTTATATTATAGGTTTCACATTAATAATAAAGCTTTGTGTTAACGAAGCATAAAACAGTTTTATTAAAATACAACTTTTGTGGGGTTTTTAGCATACACACCAGCATATTCACATTATATGTAATTCTGTGTAGGCATTTCTATTAAAACCCTGAAACTAGTATAGCTTCAGAGAATTCTTGTAGAGCTTGTACAAGGTATTCCATGTTTCCTAATTAATAAAAAAAACACTGTTGTTCCTAAACAGACAAAAAAACACTGTTGTTCCTAAACAGACAAATGAATACAAATCATGCATGAAAAAAATACTACAATCCAGAAGTGTAGTGGGTTGCAAAAAAAAAAAAAAAAGGAACAGTCACATGTAACATGAAAACTGACACATACCATAGCTGATGAAGAACGTGACGTGTGAGATGCATGGTGTCGGTTCCCATCCATACTATTCCCATGAATGAGGTAGGTGCCGGTGCTTGAGATGATTTGGCTGCCTCCCACATCCATGGTGATGCCTACCATGCCGTGTGGTTGAACGCCGCTTGCTGATGAGACTACTGTTGTCACCTGACCACTGCTAGCCTGTGTATCAAAGTAAGGGGCGCCACTGCTCTGGCCATAAAGCTGGGTGTCTGGGGTGTAGGTGTAAGCTGTACGGCTAAGATGGAAAAATGGGGAAATTGGTTATAATACATAAAAAAAAACTGAGCCCTCAGTGACAAAAGAGGCAAGTTAACACTCACATAGTTCCATTGGTGTAGACTGCCTCTCCACCTTCAACATACTGGACCTGTGACGGGTACACATGTTGGACTTGCTGAACCTTAAATGATAAAATTGCTTCACATTAGCACACTAGGACATGTTGTCCAACAATGGGTTTGGAATCTCTACAGCTTCCATATGGTTTGACTTACAGTATCTGAAAAAAATGTGAACAATAACAAAAACTACACTTCTATCCAACAGGACACCACTAAACAAAGGTGCTGTACCATCATGCTAGCTGGCTCACCTGGTGTCCAAGTGGCCTGGTCTATATAAACTTGGATTTAAAAGCTTCCAAATCACACAATAAGCCTTTAAAGGAAGTTTACATACTACTAGGCCACCTGTGAATTGACAGTAACTGAACAGCAGCACAGACAAAAGTCATGTTCTGGACTTCCAGGTGTAAAGAAACAACAGATGATAGAGGGAATGTGATGTTTTCCTGAGGAAACTGCAAAGTACTGAAGATGATCTGTCAGTTAAAAAAAAGAAACAAGCAGAGTTCTAGACTCTTCAGTAATTAATAAATACTAAAGGGAATCACATAGACACTAACTGAATATTTTCTATGGCATTATAATAAATAAAACATGTAAGTCATAAGAGAAAAAAATGTTGGGACTGTGAAAATGAAACTATGCCTTCATGAAGGCATTTACATTGAACTGAGTTATCAGCAGAAATCCACTATAATGTCTTAATTGTGTTTAGGCAGCTTTCTTGTCTATCTCAAGTTCTACAATGGAAAACACAAATAAGGGGTGCCAGTCAAGTCTCTGCATGGTTCATGTAAAGAGAAATCGTGTATATAAACTGAATGATAGTTGTACAGTACAATTAAGGAACCAGCAGAGGTCTGAATTGCGTTTAGATATGATATTAACATTAGAGAAAATTCATGGAACAACACAGGTATGACTGTCATAATGAACAGAAAAATTTTATTTCTTTAGTAGGGTAAACAGATGTGAACTGTATTTTAACAAAAATCTAACAAAAGTAACAGAATTATGGATGCGGTCATCTAGCTGTTTAGGGAACAGGATAACCCCAGCAAGGGGTGGCAGTGAATGTCCGGACTCTTTTCGTGCTTCAGCCTCACCTGCTGGGGGACCTGTTGCATGCTGGGTACAGAAAGCACTTCAACCTGTCCTCCCTTCTTGTTGGAGCCTATTGTCTGCAGCACAGCCCACTGTGAAAAAAACAGGTGTACCTCGGATGAAAATAGCCCAGTCGCAGGGGGACCAGGTGCTCACAAGAGCTGGCATTACTGCAAGGCTGACCACAAATTTTATTCTGGGCTGAGGGAAATCTAAGTCACAAAATCGTACGCTGCAGGCAAAGTTTCCTGGCAAGTTTAGGAAAAGTACCTGCTCACATCAAATTTTATTAATCCTGAAAAAAACAGATGTAAATCTTTCACAAACATACCTGTTGAGTGGCTGGTACAGGCTGAACAACTGGGGCTTGAGCAGACGTGGAAGTCCTTAGGGCCACAGTTGCTGCTGCATCGGATCCACCTTCTGAATTCTGCATACTAAAAATAAAAATTATAGTATTAGAATATAAATGTGATCTCTTCATCACATAAGTTACAAAATAAAGCTTTACATTTTTTTGTTACGCGGTTTTGCCTCTCTCATTGTACATAATGCTACACTCTTTTACAAAACAAGTGGTGATTCCAAGAATGAATTTAGAATACATAACAGAAGAGATGTGTCAATATAAGGTTTATATAAAAGACATAAGACTATAAACTATTTATCAACTTTGCACTTTTTCATTAAATATGGTAGAATGAAAAATTGATAGGATGTAAAATCAAAATAGAGAGGAAAAAGCATTAAAACTGTAGGCCACAGAAAATTCAGAAACAACATTAATAATATCAAATAGAGCAGTATCCATATGGGTACTTTTAATCTAACGTTTATAGCACCCTAATTAAAACTGAAGTACTTATGAGAATAATGTTAGTAAACAACTAGTGTTTAAACATGGTTTAAAAATTATAATTAGAACATCAAATGGAGATGAATTAAAAAATAGAATATAAATATATTGGTTGTCACCAGGTTTATCTGAAAATTAATGCAAAGCAGAGTGTGTACAACAACAGCAAAAATAGTAGAAATACTGGAAGATAGTGAAGAGAGGATATTCAAGTGATTATTTATGATGTTATTATCAATGTTTGTTATAATCAAGATAAGAACAAACAGCAGCATGTGGACACCATAACAGTTTTAAGAATAGTTTTGAGGAAAAAAACATATATAAGTTGCCTCTCTTTTTACCTATGAAAGTGGCAAGTATTCATTTGTTCTCTTTGGTCATGTCCCTACAATGCCAAATCATTTCAGAGTCTGACACTAAGACTAAGAAGGCATGCCCTGAAGCAGCTGTGTGAATCAGTCATTTTTCACTTTCACTGTTTTGAATACAAAAGGCTATAAAGTGTGGAATTAAATTAGCTTCATAATACAATATGATATACAGTTCTAAAAGAAGAAATAAAAAATTATATAGAGAGAAAATGTAAAAATGGGTCATAAAGGTACAATACAGGTCAAGCATAAAAGGAGGGAGAGAAGGTGTCTCTCTGCTCTTACATTACACACTTCCTGGCAGGACAATATTCCATCCCCAGTAGAAGCTTCGGCAGCTCAAACCCCATTTGCAAAATCCAGCTGGTAAAAGGAAATTCCTGGCTGCTCCGTAAACGTTTGGTTGTTGCTATGGAGAGAGCACCATAGCGACAACGCACTGCACCCCTCTACAGCTTTATTTTTAAAGCGTGGGTAAGGGAAACTTTACAAGCCCACATGAGGGTGGAGCCTCCAATTCCTTGCTCCTTGTTTTCCTTGGGGGTTACACAAGACACAGATCTCATTAAAAAGCTTGCCACTAACAAGGGTGCAGAACCCACTTCTTTAGTAAAGAAAAAGAAAGGAAATAAAATAAAATGCACAACAAAATCTGCAGCATGTGCCAAAAAGTATAGTAGATACAAAAAGATTGATTTATCAAACCCTACAGCTTTGTATGGGGTTACCCAGGTAAAAGCAAAAGACGAATGTTTAAGTCTAAATGCAAGCTAAGTCATATTATACAAGTGTGAGCATGACGTATGCTTTGCTCAAGCTAAGTAAACCTTGTCAAAGTCAGATGTGCAGCTTAGATTTACAAACACGTGTTGCGTAATAACAAAATGCTGGCAGACAGGGTGCGGAGCAAAACTGTGCCAGAAGAAAAGTGAGACCCAAATGGGAGTAGGCCAGAGCTGGATTGTGAAGCAACAATTAGAGCCAAAGCACTTGTGCATGTTCGTATACCCAGTAATACTATGACCAACTATCCTACATTATTCTGCAAATTCCCCAAAAAAAATAAATAAATGACAATGTCTTCTTCTAAAGAAATTAAATATTACTGTCTATCAAGATGACACTGACAAGACTATCTGGAAAAAACAGTCTTCAGGTCACATAAGAGACAAGTGCAGCCCCTTTGGGAACTTAGCTAAAACAAGCATAGGAGTTGTATTGTATTTTAACCTTCACGCTTAAGATTTTGTTTCACTGCTTATTCAACAGCACATGTGTGTCCAAGCAGCAAAGCTTTGAAAAGTTGAATGATGGAACATGTTCACACATAAAATGAGACATACACAATTATGTAATGTTTGTCATATGATGAAAAAAAGGTAAAAAATATACACACACGAACAATTATAACTTTCTAACATGTTTGTGAATGAACAGGCACATTACATGCACACACAGACAGACCACATGGAATTAAAAACAAAATTTTCGGTTAGTATTGCCTATCCAATAAATAAATACAAGGCTACATTATTACAAACAAACTAATAGACACCTGCACATACTGTACATACACAAGCTGTTTCACCATTAAGTTAAGATCACAATTTTCCCAATAGAACTTAAATTTCACCTAAAACTTCTCAATACGGGTTTTGGGGGAAAAGTGGAAAAAATATAATTAAAACTGATATATAATTGAATATAATAAAGTCAGAAGTGCATATAGGTGTTTGGCAGACCAAGGCAACATAGCAATATGCCTTCAGCTCTTAAACTCACTCACATACACACGTGTGTGATATTCCTTCAGAGGCATATGGGGAAGGGGTACCTGCAAGCTCCCGGAGACTCACTTTGTGATAACTGCCTATTCCTTGGCCGCCTAAGCCAAGAATGACAGAAAAACATATACAGATGTTCAATTAAAAGCAGCCCCCCCAGGTCCTGGCTCTTGTTTGCACTGGCTCACATTGTTTGCTGAGTAACAACAGTTGCTAAGGGAGACGCAGTCCACTCCCGTTTCCAGGCGCCTGTTGCTAAGCGACAAGCAGAATACTTCCCAAACCAAACAATGCGTTCCCGGCTGATCCGTCTATCTCACATTAAGCAGAAACTACAACAATAAATATGTAAGCTATTAATTTCGGGCACCCAGAAAATATTACCAGTAAGACAGAGGTGCCATCAAGAGAGATATTCAACAAAGGACAGTAAATGTGGCAAAAAAATGCAAGAAAAGAAAAACTGAATGAATGATCAGAAGAAGTCTTAAAAGAAAAAAAGAAAGCAAAAGTAACAGAGACAGAAATATCAACTGAGTAAAATGGAATACTCTAGATAATCAAAATAGGAAAAATAACCAATCATCTTGAAATAAAGACAGTTAACAACAAAATCTTAAACATACTTCCTCAGCACTCCACTACTTATAACAGACTGTCAAAAACCAAATACTGTAGAACCATAACCCAAAATAAATTACAGGGAAGCTGTTTTGTTCGGTTCAAAGGAGGTGATTAGCCCTACGATGCTTCTGTAAAAGGTGAAGACGTGTGAAATATACACACAAACCTTACACCAAGGTCAAAGAAATATCAAGTATGCAGTCCCACCAGAGTGTTGGAAATGTATGTAAATAGTGGTTGCCTTTATATCAAGGTCACACTCATTTAACATCTGCATACCAATACCCACTATAAAATGCACTATGTGCATTTTATAATAAACAATGTGTGTGTGTTGTATATATTGGAGGAGCTTGTGCCTGAACATTGGAAAAAACATTCAACTTACCATATGATTAGACTGTAATTATATTTATAAAAGGGAATTACTGTACATACACATAAAGTGAATTAAAATAATTCCTAATAAAATTCAAGTATCATCAAAAACACAATGAGTAAATTCTATACTATACACTGAACACATTTATACACCAAAAGTGGCTTATTTCTTTGCAAAAAGTTTGATTGGGTTTGTAAATATAGGCTCCTTAGACAGAAGAAGAAACTATTTTCATTATATACTTATATCATACAGAAGACAAATACTTGGGCAAACTGAGAGATGTGTAGTTGATTGAAACAGACACCTTTTTATTTGTAGATTCAGTTCCAACTGTCAATGAATCTGCTTAGGCACGGTACTATATAATCCCTTCTAAATATTAGGCATCTTTGAAGCAGAAGTACTAATGTCAAATAGCATTACTTATTAGTCTAAGGAAAAACAGTGGATACCAGCCACCAAACCAAAGTCCCCCACCCCAGGATTTAAACTACATGCTTAATTATGATTACTTGACTATACTCTAAAGGACCACTTCACACCAGCAGGTAGTTTTAATGAAGAAAAGCTTCAAGAATGCTGGGTCTCTTCTGCTCACATAGGTAAAGGCATGAGGACAGCTGGTGGAAATGGCAACTGTATGGAGTATGAAAAATACAGTTAAATGTTCACTATAATTAGTGTGAACTTCAAACCACATGTGCGTGTTTGTTTTGATTAACCAAAAATGTACGTCTAATGGATTCATTTTTAAAATCAACGAAACACACATGATGTACATCAAGTCTCAATTGCTAGCATACTTGAAACATATATGACACCACAAAGGCCACTCAGGTAAGTTGCGTAACAGAAATTAAAAAATCCATCATGATGCAGATGCCCACCTACCCTGAAAGTTACACAACTAAGCCAATACTTAACCATCTATAAATGAGAGCAAAGCTTAGAGAACCAAGTAAGGTACATGTGTATGAAATGTAGCTGGTCTTAAAAGACGCTTGGATCCATAGCCAGTTTTACACAATTTAGTTTACCAATTTTTAAGACATACTTGACAATGATGTACACTTGCTCCCTCATATATTAAAGATACATCAATTTTGTATGTCATCATAATGTTCTTTAGGTTCTTTCTTACTTACAATCAAACAAACAAACCAATCTCAGAACAAACCAAATCTCATACAAAACAGGAACTGAATCAATGTCTATACTAGGAACGTTTGCTTTACCACCTGCAATCAGAAAAAATAAATAAATAGAACATAAATTTAAATGTTGCCTTATAGAAACATTGGAATAACATGTTATTTCAAATGAGGATTAACCTGGGTAAGCACCAACTGAACACAGAAACAGCTATGATGAAAGGGAAAAGCACGGTTGCCCAAACACTGAAAGCAGTGCAAAAGACAGGTCACTCACTCTTTAGAATGTACACATTGAGAAGGGTTCAAATAATTCAGGTGTATAAACAGTAGTGCAAAATGAATACATCACAAACTCTAAACCAGACAAAATCTTTTTCAAACCTGTTGTCATGCTATATAGTACTCATTTCTTATCAGCAAAGGCTTTGTTTGACAACACAGGCAAATACCAGGGGCTATAAAGAACAACTGATTTTTTTTATTATCTTCTAGCTGTTGGCTGTGCATTTAAAAACCACTGATACCATCCCTAGCAAATTTTGCAAGATCTTCTTATTGATATGAAGGCTTTACATTACACTGTATGAAAGAGTTGGCTACATATATTGCAAAGCTCATGTGCTAAAACTGAGTAGCAAAGAGAAAGGTACTCCTGAATTAAGCTTGATATATTTTATGTACACTTGAAACACTAAATATTGTTATTTTATTATTAAATGTCTATTAATTATAGGGTCATTCCAGAAAAACTAAAATATTAAGTGACAGAATGCAATATTCAACAACATAACAAAAACCTGAAGGGACTATGTCTGAAAAGAAGTGGGTGCATGAGTTCAATAATCTAAATTTAATGTAGATACGCAGGTATATGAGAAGTCTTAAGAGGAACATATGTCATGCCTAAAAATCAGCAATTCAAAATGTTCCCCAAGTGTTACATATTCAAAGTACAGATAGTAGGGACATGAATAATGACAACTCCATAACCTTTAAGAACTCAACACTCAAACAACTTTTTGTTTATGCCCTACTGTTGAGCTACAAAAACTTTATCAGTGAATACTGTAGTTATAAACAATTTATAATGGCTTCAAATTTATAAATGAATATTCCTATAAGTGCACAAATAAAAACACACAATGCATTCATACCAGACAGCATAATGTTTGCATCAACATTGCGAAGGGAAGTTTTCTGCTAGTTGCCTGATATGTTCGACCCACAGTGATTTAAAAGAAAATTAAATTCTCAACTTGGCTCCCCACTTAAGGCCTGTCAGCACAGGCCCCTGTCACTAGCATGCTGGGATCCCCTTACTTTTTTGGGAAGAGCTAATCCGCTCTTCATGGTTCCTCTCAGCCTATACAATGCTGCAATGAAACAAGCTCTCTTAAGGATCCAGGGTTTTCTTCGAGTCAGTGAATTAATAAAGATGACAGAATAGTGTATTTGTTGATCTTTTTTAAGTAAACTTGTATGCATCTCCATGACAACCATGTACTATGTTGACAATAATTTCCCAGAAAGAAAGAAAATAGGAATGTGATAATGTAATACAACAAGGCCTGACGTGCTAACCTGCGGGCCTATTGCCCTGGCTTTGTGTACACAGATGACCATAAGTTTGGAGAGTCACTGACACTATAAACTTTAGATGTGTGCTCCTGATTCAAACCAAGTAACGAGGAAGTCCAAAGAATGAAGACTGCTCGCCTTTGTCTTTTGAGAAAAGCAACAAGTGCTAATTAACCCCCTGAGTGTTGGTAGCACACCTGCGCCAGTCCTAATTGGAGATGTGACTCTGAAAAGAGGATAAGGTTTGTTTATTTAAGGAGAGCTCAGGAAAACTAACATACGTGAGCCTGTAAATTTGCATCCTGGCTGACAGATGGAAAACATTTTGCATAAAAACAGGTGATAGCATCCTTTGTTCGAAATGTAATTGAGAGCAGCATGCTACATCTTATAAAACACTGTAGATGTACCTTTTAAGTAAGAACACAACATAAATAAGGATGTAGATTGGCATATATTTCTCAATTGTTAAAAAGATTTTCATCATACTTCCACCAACTTGTTTCTAATTCAGGGTCAAAGAGGGACCAGAGCCTATCCCAGCTGCTCTGGATACAGGACAAGAACCAACCACAAATGAAACTCCAGTCCACTAAAGAACATTGAGAAATACACCGGAAATTGAGACTGCTCAGAATGCCCAGCAAAATGTGGGGAACCAGTTTGAATGTGAGCATGAAGTGGGCAAGCTTTAATACAGTCTTACTCAGGAACATCTACTCAAGTAATATTCTACTGTGCTATAGTAAAGGGTAAACCTTTGTGAGAAATAAGAGATACAACAAAAAGGCATTGAAATAAAAACAAAATGTATGTTATGAAAAGGATGTACCTAGCAGATGCAGTGAATCTGGTACAGAAACTTTATTGACATAATGTCCAAAATAATGTTCATTCATGAATTTGTACTAAATAACCTGCATATTCAGTGTTTTCGACCAACTGACGTCATCAATTAACACATTATTTTTATATATGTAATTCTGCTCAAGACATCTTTTAGTAAAGTATATTGAACTTCTAATGCAAGATCAGCTCAAGTTATAACTTACTATATCACATCCTTTTCACAGTAAGGAATCTCTGTAACCAAAAAATAATTCTTCCTGTATACAAACCGCCTTACAGCTAGAACTAGAGACCCACATCTGTCCTGTATTCGAACTAGAGACCCGCAATCTGTCTTGTATTCAGTAATAACCCTCTCAGCTACCAACAAAGTCCCCTGTATATAGTGACTAAAAAGACCCAATTAACATTTAATATTCTTAGTAATAAACTGAGTTCTGCAGTCATACTTCCAATATGGATTAAAGCTTTGTACAAAACATATAGTATTACATATAACGGAGGCTTTTTACAGTACTTTTGGTATACAGTGTGTCACACTTTGACCTCCTGGATCTCAAATTTGTAACAGATCTCACAATAACTATGGTTTTGGAAAAATAGTCTGCCAAAAACAAGCCTCATTAAATTACTGGTTTAACGTTGAAGAATTCAAAGATCATAACTACATCAGCAACCTTTTATCACTTGTTCCTTTTTAAAGGCTTGGGTCTCACTATGAAACGATCTCTCCAATACATTCTGCCTCCAAGCAACACCTGTCTCCTAAGTGTTGTGTCTTTCCTCCTACTAATTGTCCTCTTTGAATTAACTGATTTCATCAAAATGACACAAAATGTATATTCTGCAGACCCTCATTAAGAAAAAAAAAAATGTAAAAAAAAGAATGTCATCCCATTAACACATGCATCGTTTGTACAACACCCTATACTCTGTATGCACCTGCCTACCAGATGGTTTACTATTAGGTTTTAGGCATTCATAAAGGTCTAACGGTGAGCTTTAATTTGTGCACGGAATTGCAATCCCTCCAACTGCCAGCTCTTCGCATGGTAAATATTGCAATCATCACAAAGAGTGTAATCTCATACTTAATATAGCGCCTGTCAAACACGTGCTCGTACAACTCACAGCAGCTTCCAGTTTTCATCACAAGTAAAGCTTCTCTCAGTGAATTCCACGGTTCTTCTAACACACAATGTCTGACGTTAACTACACTTTGCAAAGTCTCTTCCCAATATAGCGCCTCTCAATGTCCTCTGAACACTTCCCGTTTTGACAAGCCACTGAGGTAAGGTTTGACATACCACTGCACTGCCGACCGACGTACTACAATAAACATCCATTATTTTCTCTAATTACTGGATAATCACGTATATGTGCATAAGTCGTTTACAAATATATGACACATAGACACAAGTGGGGGAGGGGGTTACATGTTCAAAAACGAACAACACCTCCAATCAGAAGAAAAAACACCGGCAGCACTTGCCTGAAGTTTGACGGAAACTTTGTTTGCGTCGAGCTTCCCGGTCTTCCAGTGTCCCGGTCGTCTCGGTCTTCACGATCGAGACAAGACCGGGCACCGCTCCGTTCACGTGGGGGAGGGGGAAGTGAAAGCCACCCCATCACCCGGCTAGCTCGAGGCGCTCCCTCCCTCTCCTTCTCTCTCTCACACACAATCGGGCGCGCGCGGCAGTGGCTGCGGCTGCCCCTCTCCTTTTGTGCGCCCGGCGCGAGTCTGCTAGTCCTCGCGTCGGCCGGTTAGACGGCAAGAGCCTAGCCGGCTGCTTTGTGCTTCTCCCGCGCACTCGACGCCCCGCGCTCTCCGGTACCGAAAGATTCACCTTCGCCGTGTGCGCGTGTGGCTTCGCTGCAGCTCCTCTCTCGCGTCGCGGCGGCGGCTGCTGTTGCTGCGTGTCGCTCCCGTTGGTAAGTAACTGTCTCCACGACTACAGTCACTATGGCGTGCGAGGGTCTCGAGGCAACTGTTGCTACCATCTCCTCTATACGTCATCAACGGCGAAAAACAAGGGAGGCCGAGTAGCCACGCCCACGCACCCCCTTGTTACTACGCCTACCCCGCCCCGGCTCCCGCCTCATTTGAGGCGCCGGGCACTCTCGCGCTCTTACTGACTTCCGGTCCGCGCACCACGGCGGGAAGCGAACGGCGCCATCTTGAGTGCGGGATGGGGTGATACCTGGGTTGTGCTGCTTCCTGCTGTGGCAGATTTCTTACGTAGAACTGCAAATAAAGGCACTATATATTATCTACACAAAAAAAAATTGAGTCAGAACAAAAATACAAGTTATTTGTAAAGCGGTATGTGTTTTAAGCACTGTTACGTTGAAGGTACTGTTAGGATTAGTGGGGAGGAGGTGCCGCTTTAAACAGTAAGAAAAATGCTTAGTCAATAACGAGGGTATTTATTTAGTTAAATCACACGCATTTATAACCAGTTATGACATGTTTAATCATTTTCAGAAGTTACCATATATAGAATAACAATAATTCCAAAAAAAAACTTACTGTATGTCATTGTAGCATTAGGGTGGATGTCACAAATGGCAGGTAATTGAAGTAGTACACGTATTTTCATGTATTTATTTATAGAGCAGATAGCAGCATCCAAAGCACAGGGCCCAACACGAATAAAACGGCACTAGGTGCTCTATGTAGTCAAGTTTGCCGAGAACATCACAAACATGCCTGGCAAACTCGTTGCTATTTGGAATTACAGTTCAAATTATTAGCATAATAGGATAACTTGAAACTTTTTGGGACTGTGGTAGCCTATACAAAAACGTATATGTGGAATCCTTATGAAAATTTAAAAATAATTATATGAAAAATATATTTTAATCAAGACAATATTTAATAAATAAATACACATATAGCATATATTTATGCAAAAAAGTAATGCAATTTCAAAGACAAATGAAAAGGACATGCTACCATTGTATGACACAAAACATCAATGTTTGTGTAAAGTTTGTTCAGGATAGCACTGCATCATGTAGGTGTCATATTTTGCATATTTTAATATTTAGTTTTTATTACAGTAACAGTAGAAAATTTGGTTCACTTAAGCATGTAGAAGCAAACTGGAGTAGGAATGTAAACACTTAAACATATTCATTCACCGTGGTTATTTATCTAAATGAATTGATCAAGAAGTAAATTTTCAAAGTTGTTTTTTTTTTCCAAGTTTATAAAGCACAGAGAATTTATTAACTTAGGTATGTTTACAAGCCTTAATTCTTACACCGTTTGGCTTGCTCTCTCTCTCAGGGGTGGGGATCGATCTGTTCTTAACATCATTCTTTTTTTTGTAAAAACTTGATTGCTATGTGTGGATTGTAATAAAATTAATAAAATAATAATAAAAAAAAAGTAAATTTTTCTTCAATTTTTTAATGCTGCATAATGTAAGAGGAAAGATAAGTCCACATTTTTTCTTTATTTGTAGAGATCATTATTTGTTTATTAAGAATTAATGGATCCAGAACTCATAAAGAACATTCTCTTAAGTCTCAACTTTTAGAAAAAGTCTTCACATTTAACTAATGACATTTTGTAAATGATAGGTATTGGGTTTTTTAGTTTTGTAATCTTCATTTCTCTTTCCTGCCTCATTCATTTGGTCAGCTTGAAGGTTTGAAGTTATTAAAGTTTTTTTTTTCCATTTCTTTGTATCTAAAGTTTATTGTTCTTCTATTTTAACATAAGTGTCGAATACTGTAATATGTGTTACAGTCCCTCAAGCAAATAGGTAAGTTTCTTTAAAATCTGAAGTATGTCAGCGAGGTAACATAACTTCATGTTCCATCAATTTTTAAGAATCACATTAGGTACTTTTTTTAATTGGATAGGATATAATATTTCTGCTCTTTGATCATCACCATGTCTTTCTAAAAATGTGACCTCACAAAAAACAGCAAACATCTGCATATAATAATAGAGACTAAATGTAACTGGAGTTGTTTACTCTTATTGATAATAAATAAAAATACAATAAAGACAATAATATTAATACATTCAGTTTAATTAATGCACTCAACTAAATGGCAGTGTCAAATGCAACACTACATATATCAAACAGCAGAGATGTTTAGTAACTGTCATGACAAGATAGTGAAACCTTTACTTTCTGGTTAGGGTGAGCTTAGATCACTTCACTTCAGCAGGAGATTTAATAAGCATTGCATGGCATCAAATTCAGGTGTTCACAAGCTACAGTTGATGCCAGGCATTATAATGACTGAAAGCTCATGGAATTCCTGTAAGTTTTCGTTGAACCCTAAGGTTCCATGAAAAACAATATAAGAAACTCTAACTTAAAGTACTATAATTAAAACTGAAAAATGTAATCAATGGTGCAGTGGCATTTTAAAACTTTTTCAAAAAATGTTCTACATTACTTTTTTGAATGATTAATTCACAAATGGTTGACCTAATCACGAAAACTGTACATTTTGTAGTCATATCAGTTTTATTTGTTTTGCCTTTTCAGACTTGAATGCCCAATAATGACCCAAAGAAAAATTGATGATTCAATAAATATTACAATAAATACAGTAAGAGGTGTGTTCTTTTTACTTCATTTGTCCAGAACACACTAAGAGTGGCCTTCCACCCTGTGCTGGCTGGGATTGGCTCCAACAGACCCCCGTGACCCTGAGTTAGGATATAGCGGGTTGGAAAATGACTGACTGACTGACACTAAGAGTGAAGTTACCATTTGTGCGAATTGCAAACCCTAAATCAGTTAAGAATCGTGTTTTATTTTTGAGTAAATGTAGTTCCTTTCCTAAATCATTCAAGTCACAATCATAGTTATTAGTTTTGTATAAAGGAGTAGATATATATTTTGAAATAAATATAAAGTTTGGTGAAAGTTTTGATGTGTTTCATTTTTTTTTGTTTACTGTACACAAATACACAGACTAAAGGAAAATTAGTTTTATTGACCCTATGTAATAAATGAGCACCAATGAAAATCATCTAAAATAAATAAAATGTTTAAAAACAACACACTGATGTCAAGTTTCACTGCATTTTAGTCAGTGGTGCTCATGGAAACATTTCAGTCAGAGGAACAGAATGCCCAAGTGTACCATATTAACCTAAGGGTTGCCTTTTTAGCTCAGTGGTTAGTGTTTGTCTTACAAACACAAGGCTTTACTTCAACTGAGGTTACATATTCATTTTCCACCTCTGACACTTTTAACCATGAGCAAGTCACTCCAACTGCCTGCACTCTAATTGGAAAATAAAAGAAATGTAATCATTTACATTTACAAAGGCATCAGCTTAAGCCTAATAATAATTTTCATATTAAATGGTGCATGTGAATAATTATTTTATAATATAACAGCACCAGTAGTTTATATTTTATACTTGTCCAGAACCTCACAATATATGGGAAGCTTATAAAGAAGTACACATTACACAAAAATGCACACTATTAAAAGGAAGTAAAGTAAAATGACGCTTATTGAAAAAAGTAAGATTTCAGTGGTGACTTTGTCATCCATTCATTATCATCATTCACATCTGTTTTAGAGAGTTGCAGGATAGCAAGACAGCATCAACTATCAATGGTATTAAAAGTACACTGCAAGGTATGCTCATATCAGACCATGTTAGTGTCTCTAATTTACCTAACAAGAATACATCCTGGGGATGTTGCAAAAAACAAACACACCAGGAATGAAACCATCTTAGTCATGGGGATAAGGTTCATTATTTATTATTTTAACCTGGAAAATAACTTGGTAATCAATACTCAATTACTTTGAAGTCCTGGACATGAGGCATACACATTGATTCATAGACAATTTGTCAAAATAATGGACAATAAATAGTGTATATAGAACATAAAAACCAGGAAAGTACAGAAGCTTAAACAAACACATTTTGGTCTGATTTCTAATGTCGTTATACAACATCCATCTGTTTTCAGGATGTATGTTTAACTCATTTAGGGAACAACGGGAGTGAGTGGCTAGCACAACAGGTAAAAAGAAGGGTCAGCACAGTGAATGGTACTCCTGTCCATTTAAACACACTTTCATTCACACTGGAGATTCTACGACAACCCAACAACATAATTTTGGACTTTAAGAGGAAAATTGGGACATGTAAGTTCCTAATGAAAAGGAATAATAATAGATGAATTTCACACAGAAGGTCCCACAGCTGGAAATTTAATTATGGTCTAAGCTCACAACTAGTTATTTTAATAGAAATATATAATTTCTGAGTAAGAATATTTTAACTTTCGGTAAAGTAGCAGACGCACGACACTGTCACCCATTAAAGCAATTCATAAACCTAGCAGCTTACATTCACTATACAGTGATTGTAAATAAAAACCCATATATATGGAAACAGAGGTATGTTAAAAAGCATATGGTATATTAAACTTGATAAATGTTTTCTGGGCCTAATATATAGTGATGTGGGGCTTTTTGAAGGACTACATATAAGCTACCAACAGTGATATCTGAAATATTTTAGAAAACAACAACGGGAGCAGTATAAAGAACAAAGAAAGAGGACATCATTATAGTAACATAAACTATAATAGATAAAAGTAGAAAGGCAACAAGCTGTATTTTACCATTTAAATCTAATCTGAACTTTACATTCATTTATCAATATTTCAGATAAAATCTGGAATACAAAATTGTATTATAAAAGGTAAATGCCTGTGTAAATTGTAGATTGAGTTATTTATATATTTGTGTGGGTTTAATTACAAGGTCTTAACACTACAGATGAATTTGTTTTTCTTCATTAAATATTTTTATCAAATAACAGTACATATATTATTGAATATGTCTTCTCAAGTTCCCCTTTTTAATAAATGACAATGACTTACTATGTAAATGTTTTATGAACCATGGACTTTGTTATGCAGTTTTCTGTGAAGTCTTTAACCTGAAATAGAGACATCAGGTGTTTTTGTGTCCCAAGGTCAGTCACTCCAAATCTTTTGGTGGATTCCTTCATTCATGTCAAGATGTAAAAATTGCTAAAAAAATAAAATAAAAAAGACTTGCAAATAACAGCTCTGAAGCATATAATCAGGCTATTTCCTTATTTGTGAAATGTTAAAAGATATCAAGAAATGTATTGCTTGAGTATCTATCCTCCTAGTTAAAACAGAAACTTTTGCTGTCTTCAGATATGTGCAGTACAGAGAGATGTTCACATGCTTAATAACAATACCAAATAATATGTATCAGCCCTGCTGGCCTGTATTTAATGTCATTTCCCATAATCCTCTATATATGCAAATTACTTTCACATTTAGACTGGAATTTTTTTTCTTCAGAAGTATGTGGCTCCAAAGTGGTGCTGTTGGTGGTGCTCTGGTTTCTTTCTAAATCCCAATAATGTGCATGTTAGATTCATTGCTTACTCAACATTTACTGATATGAGTAATTGGGCCTCACCTAGGATTGGCTAAATGCGATCCTGAGGTGTGAAAGCAGAAGCTGAAGAATTATTTGCAAGTAGCCTCGAGATGATGTAACTGTTTAAAAAATAAATTAAAAGGTTATGTATTGGTGCAAAAATATTGACAGATTTGTATTTTATATCTGAGGTAACTCGTATAAAATTATTTGAATTCAGTAAGGAAGCTGCTCTGGATATAAGCAATTTTAATTCTACTTCTGCTTTGCCAAGCTCTTAGAGTGATGATGCTGTTTCATTTAAAAATTAGTAGTCTAGGAGATGTAATGCAGGTTTCATCCAGCCTGTGGAACAGTAGACTAATCCTTTCATCCTTGCACAGATTTTTAAAAGTTTTTTTTTTTAATTGGTCATTTTATCTATACGTTTTTGAGGATAATCATATACCACTGTGGTAATTGATGTGCTCCACTTGGTCCCTGTGTTTGCAGAGTTGCTTTCACATACATGGAATGAATTCAAGTCCCTTTTAAGTGGATGCAGGAGTCAGCCAAATGGTGTGTCTTGTGCTCTCATTGAGATTTTTATGCACAAGACATTAAGGCACAGCAAAGGTTTGTCATTTTGGCAGCCCAAGAGTGAGTTTTTTTTTTTTTTTGCTGTTTGCAGGTGTTGATGTTCACTTCACTAAAACCAAACAATGGTATCAGGTGTACACTGAAGCATTTTGCAACAAAAGTGTGATATGGTCAGGATGGATATCTTAAGTCTTGATATACATTCATGATTCTCTATTAGGAAGAAAATCAGTTGCTTTCTGTAGTTTGTGGTGTATCAGCTGGACCCCTTTCTGCCGATATTAGATTGCCCACTGCCCTACTTCTTATTGATCATACTACTGTCTTTGACACCCCTAACTGTAACCATCTACCGTAAGCCTTAAAAAAAACTATGCTGGACTGGCAGCCTTGTGTGTATGGTGGTGAGGTATGCCTCAAACGTCTGTGCTTGGTCTGGTTCTTTTCAGTGACTATATGTTCCTAGCTAGAAAGAAGTTGTCAGGGGCAAATGTCAACTGAAAGTCCCAGATAAGACCTCCTTACTTTCTAAGAAGGCGAGGGTGTCTTGACATTCAAGTGTGGGAGGTCAGGTGCTGCAAGTGGGCATTAGTATCTGTCTTATGTAGTGCCCAAGAGATGAACTGACACAAGCACAAATGGCAAAAAAAGAGAGTGGCAGCCTGAGTAGACACATGTGTGAAAAGAATAACAGACCCTCAGCCTAGATTGAATGAGAGCTCTCAGAGGGAGTGAAAAACTGTTCTCCCAATGATCACAGACATGAATTGAGGACAGAGTGACCCTAAGAAACTACAATATGAATTGAGTCTACAGTTAGTAGAACTGGCTTAAAGTCACAATAGCTAAAGCAAGATACCGGTGTTATTTTTTATATGTGTAACTTATGTGTTTTATAGAGTCAGTGTACAATTTTTTACAATCTTTACCACATGGATGCCCTTGCATACTATTCTGTAATCATCACTGAGATAGTTGATACCTCATGCAAGTAATATAAAAGGATTACGTTTGGATGAATATCAAATATATTTACTCATTGTTTGGCTCAGTCACACCAGACAATCCCTGCAAACACCCTACTGGTGAATACAAACAAAACTGAATTGCTTCTTAAGGGATCTTCTGCTCAGTTCAAAACCTTTTACTCCTCACTAGATGTCTCCTGACAGCTTCTCTCATCGGGCACCATCATCAACAATGGAGTATTCTACATAACATAATATACATGTAACATTCTCAGACCCACTTAATCTAATTTGTTGTGACAGAAGCCTGCTCGAACCAATTCTGTATGTGGTACCAGTCCATTGCTGGGCCCACTAATACATACACACTCATTCTCAAGAGTTAGAATTTAACATTCTAGTCCACAAGTCTATTGGGATGAAGAAGAAAATTTAGAGTACCCATAGAAAAAACATACAAATATAGGGATAATATGCAAACGTCACACAAAATAGCAATACGTTGAATATACTTTAGTAGCTACTGGGTTAGAACTCTATCAGAATGTAAATAATTTAGTTCAAAGTTATTCTGTTAATGATTTGCTTAAAGGTTTAGTGCTTCTAAATTAAAAGCACTCACAATACATTTTTAAGCTAAGTTTTAAGTCTAAACTAGTAGATGTGAGGTATGTCCTGTGCCATTCCCTCTGCTCATTTTAGTTTCCTTTTATTTAGGATGGTATTAATGAAACAAAAATATATCACACAATAAAAATGTTCAGTGTGGTACAACATTTTTAGACAAAGATCTCAATGTTTTCAGTTTAGTTACTAATTAATTTGAATTGTCTCAATTCAACTTACTTGCACTTACTTTGCAACTAAAACACAAAAAGGGGAACTGAAAATGCATGTAGACATGAATGAATAAACAACAAGAGCAGCCTTACAGTGTGTTATCAAGGAGTGTATGAAATGAATCCCTTTTGTCTCTTTTAGTTAAAAGTGCTTTATGAATGTTATTTTCCAGTGACTGTGTGCCACAATAGTTTGTTTTTTACATAAGAAAATGAGAAATTAGAAAGAGTCCACTGGATGGCAGCAGAGTTACAGCATGAGCACTATACCATAATATGGCCTAACTGATTTTATTTTGACTAGGTAAACAATGCAATTTGGGAGACAGAAAATAGAATGTGTTACAGTTTTCTTGTGTGATAGTATAGAATTTGTTCATTTAATGTACAGTCAACATACATAATGTAATATAATAACATTCTAAATACTTATTATAAAACCTTATTGATCCAGTTTAGGGTTGTGGGGAGTGAAGCCCACCACATTAACCCTGCATATAAGATGGGTGACAGATGGTCAGTCTATTACAGGGCACACACCCACACTCAGGCTAGTGTCAAAGTTGCCAATTAACCTGGCCAGCATGTCCCAGCAGAGGGTGTATGATAAAAAAAAAAACAACACAGAATCAGGGAGATTGCACAAACTCCATCAAACAACAACTCGGGCATTGGATTCAAACCCAGGATGTCAGATCCCCGGGGCAGGAGTGGTAATATCTGCTCAACCATGCATTCCCAAAAAGTATTTACAAAACAAAAAGGAGTAAAACAAAGTGTATAATACATTTTTCATAAAATGTTACTATCAGAACTGTTTCTCTTTATCATACACAAGTCCTCTGTGACTTTTAAAGTCATGCAGTGAAACATGAGTTTTATTTACTGCTGGATTTGTATACCATGAAGTGCTAGAGTGAATAATCCTTTCCCTTTCTTCTGAAAAAGAGACAAGTAGAAGAACTGAGAAAAGAGGAAAACACTAAAAAGAAACATCCAGCAAAGTTAATGGCCAAATGCCTGAAATCTCAAGTTGTCCTTCCCAAAGATGATGACATTGAATTTAGTGGGTCTAGTAAATGGGATTCTGCTTTAAAATTGCATTAAAATAATAAACTGCAGCAAGGCTTTACTGATATTTATTGCTGTATTATGAATTATTTTTTTTTGATGACATGTATAGATAATGATGATGATGATATACTTTATTAATCCCCTAGGGGGAAATTGTCTTTTTGCATGGGGGTCAGAGCACATAGTAGCTGAATGTACTGTAATATTTATTTATGCACATAGTAGCTGAATGTACTGTAATATTTTTAATAAGAAAAAATATTTCTTTAACAAAAATTGTTATTTAATTTAAACAAAAAAATCAAATAATTCACTTCTATTTATTATGATGAATGCCTCTTCTCAGGTTGCTGTCTGTACCTTGTACGCAGTGCTGCCAGTATAGGTGCTGGAACTTCATGACTATTCTTTCATCAAGCAAGTTTGTCAATGTATTTATATATGTATTTACTAGGGAGCTTTGCCCCCTGCTCTTTTCGCGTGCTGTTCACATATGTGGATTTCAATTTCACCAAACAACAAATCTTTTAATTCCCACAGATATGCCTCTTCATTGGGAAGAAACACTACTTTTCCCTGATGGCAACATGAATTAGACGATCTACAAGTCTCTGACTTAAAGTTTAAATCTGAACAATATATTCTCTTTCGCTGTTCTGTTATTTCACCAAGCAATAATTTCCGTTTGTTTGTGCTAATGCAGGGATCCTCAATCACGGTGGTCCTGGAGAGCCGCAGTGGCTGCAGGTTTTTGCTCCAACCCAGTTGCTTAATAAAAAGCACTTATTGTTAAAGTAACACTTCTGCTTCACTTCAGTGATTTTGAGCCCTTATTGCTTAATTTTGTCTTAAACAGCTATTTTAATTGCTCCTTATTATCAATAAAATGCAAATGACAAGAGAGAGCAGCATTTCTCCATTTAGCTTATTTACATTTACACCTGTGTGTATTTATCTGCACTATTGGGTTTAAATAAATACTTGGAAGAAAAACTAAGAGAAAAAAGTGAAGGACTGAGAATTACTCACCCATTTTAGCCTTCAAATCATTTGCATGATAGAAAGGGAAAGAAAATCTAGGATATGAGAATGACCTGACATAGCAGAGTTAATTTAATTTCATAGCTTGTTAGTGCTTTATTGGCAAGAATTGCTTTCTAATTAAGCAACCAGGTCAGAACAAAAACCTGCAGCCACTGCGGCTCTCCAGGACTGGGATTGAGGACCCCTGTGCTAATGCGATCTTTACTATAATTTTTCTGAGACTTTCGAATTTTATTACTTTCATTATCTCTAGCCTGCTCTGCATGTGTACTGCATCAATGCTTTTGAATTCTTTACGATGTTCTACTTTGTCATCTACTCTTTGTCTTTTATTTCCGGCCCCGGGTGTTATTAAATCTATTGACACAAAGTCTCGTCTCGCGGGACGTGAAAGTATCTCTCTGAAAAAGTCTCGTCCCAGGCTAAAAAGTCTTGTCTCATCCCAGGATTTTTTTATTATAATAGAGAGATTTAGGATTAGCTGATGTTTTGTTACCCAGAACCGTTTCTAAACCAAAGCACATAATGCTATAGTTTTCTTAAGTATACAGACAAAAGAATGGCAACCTAAGTGAATGGTTTATTATTTCACTGTAAATAAGGAACAGGGAATAACCCTGCAAAATACTATTGTAATGATCTAAACTGACTGATATCATTTATTGATTGGAAAATAATATGTTTCACAATTTAATCAAAATTACTAAACTTTTTTTTATTACTTCCTGAACACATTTACAGGTAAACAGCTTGTTCTTGGGGCACATACACTTGTACAGAGCCAGCTTAGGGTTGCCTTTCACTGTAACAGCTACACTAAGTAGCCAAAACATCAAATCACCTGCTGCCAAAGCAGCTCTGAGCCATCAAGACATGGACTCCACAACATCTTATAGGTGTCTTGTGGTATCTGGTACCAGCAGATATTTTAAGTCCTGTAAGTTGCAAGGTGGGACCCCCAGATCAGGCGTGTTTTTCCAACACATCCAACAGATGCTCAATCAGATTGAGATTTGGGAAATTTGTAGGCAGAGTCAACACCGTGAACAATTTTTGCAGTTTGGCAGGGCATATTATCCTGTTGAAAGAGACAACTGCCATCAGGGAATATTGTTGCCATGTAGGGGTGTATGTGGTTTGCAAGAATCTTTAGGTAGGTGTCAAAGTAACATCCACATGAATGCCAGGACCCATGGTTTCCCGGCAGAAAACTGCCCACAGCATCAAACTGCCTCAGGTTTAACCTCTTCCCATTGTGCATCCTGCTGCCATCATTCCCCAGATTATGATACACATGCACCCGGCCATCCAGATGATCAATACAAATCTGTGATATATCAGACCAGGCCAACATCTTCCATTGCTCCATGACCCAGTTCTGATGCTTACATGCCCATTTTAGGCACTTTTAGCAGTGGATGGGGGTCAGCATCAGCACTTTCACCAGTTTGACCAGTCTTCAGCTGCACAGCCCCATGCACAGCAAGCTGCAATGCATTGTGTGTTCTGAACCCTTTCTCTCAAGGCCAGCATTATGTTTTCCAGCACTTTGTGCTGTAATAGCTGTTGGAATTGGACCAGACAGGCTAGCCTTCACTCCACATGCACATTATAGAGTCTTTGGTGTCCATGACCCTGTTGCTGGTTCAACAGGTATCTTTCCTTGGACCATTTTTGGTAGGTACTAACCACTGCAAACCAAGGACACCCCAGAAGACTTTAAGTTTTGGAGATGCTCTGACTCAGTTGTCAAAGTTGCTCAGATTCTTACGCTTTCCCATTGTTCCAACACATCACTTTCAAGGACTGATTGTTCACTTACCAACTAATATTTTCTACCCCTTGACAGGTGCCACTGTTACAAGATAACCAGTGTTATTCACTTCACCTGTCAATGGTTTTAATGTTGTGACTGATTGATGTATATAGTATCTTTGGAATGTGGGAGGAAACTGAAGTACAGTACTTGGAAAAAACTGCAACCTTTTAAACCAGGAAACTGAAGCTGTAAGGAAGAAGCACTTATCAGTACAGTACCAAGCCTTTCATAGTTTTATGATATATTATGGACATCTGTTATTATTTGTTGTGGATTAACCTTTGTACCAATGTCTGGCTCTGTCCTGGATCTCTGTTTTTCTTGTCAATTTTTTTATTTTTTTTATTTTTATAATTGTTCTGTATTAATATTTTTGTTAATTTCTGCTATTTGATACTGTTGTGATCTGTATCATTATTAAGCTTTTATGTGATTTCCTGGATGGATTTATACAGCCTATGCATTGATGTTTTAGAATTCAAAGATCACCATTTTTCTCATTAGTTTTTGTTTCTAGTGTAAACTGAGAAAAAAAAATCACAATATTCTGCAACACCATTTTTGTTTCCTATAACACTGTTGTTTTGTGGTGTTTGGGGTCTCCCAGTTACGTAGAGTATTCCTACAATTTCATGGATTGTGTGCCACCTATAATGCCATTGAAGTAATGGTTTAAAGGCCACTCTAAATATCTCCAAAACAACCAAGTTTTCAATCAATCAATCAATCAATCAACATTTATTTATAAAGCACATATTCATACAAAAAAGTGTAGCTCAAAGTGCTTTACAAAATGAATAGAAAAATAGAAGACACAATAAAAAATAAACATAAGTCAACATTAATTAACATAGAATAAGTAAAGTCCGATGGCCAGGGTGGACAGAAAAAATAAAAAAAACTCCAAAAGCTGGAGAAAAAATAAAATCTGTAGGGGTTCCAGACCACGAGACCGCCCAGTCCCCTCTGGGCAATCTACCTAACATAAGTCAAACAGTCCTCTTTGTATTTAGGGTTTTAGTACTTACAGTTAGTACTTGCACTCAAATCTTTCAAAACCTTTTGTTCCTTTTGACTACCTGTTTTTTGGATGTCTTGCTCTCATATCTTACTGCTACATTTTGATTACATTTCCAGTTTGTGTAAAAGATAGGATTGATTTTCAATTCTGACTTTAGCTTGCCTTTAACTATGCATATCTCCTCATTCTCTACATCAAAAAGTGTACTGTTTCACCCCGAGTCAGTATAAATATTATCAGACATGTGTGAGTAGAAGACATCTTCAGGGATTCTGTAATTCTTATACACATGTAATCTTGAGACAATGACTGAAAAGACTCCTGATGCTGCAGCTGTGGGGACTGCCTTTGGCCCATTTAAAGACCTGCAATAAATCATCCTAGTACTGAGGCATTAGCTCCTGCTTGTGTTGTTTGACTTCCCTTTCTTGCAATCCTCTTTGAAGCATTGTAAGTTTTTAGTTTTGGTTATTTTAATTTTGGATATTTTGTTCTTGTTCTTTCTTGATAAATCTATTCTTCCTTCTGATTTTTATATTTTGGCTTTTCTACTTTGGATTTCTACTTTTGGTTGGTATAACTTATAATTACTTGTAGTACTGTTTTTTGAGCATTTTGCTAAATAAATGTTATTATTCTACTGGTGGTTCACACAGAGGGAGATGAACTGTTCTTTTGGCAAGACATTCTTTTGTTTTCACCATGAAGAAATACAGCTTCACATTGATCACTTTGGTGATGTAACTTTCCAAAGTAATGCTTGTTTGTCGGAATGCATTTCTTGCTTGGTTTTGTTGTTGCATTATGCATGCTGTATTAAAAGCCTTCTGTGATGCACCTTATGCTCCTTTTAGAATTCACCCGTTCATTACGTTTTGGTTAAGATCAAGATCAAGGTTCCAGCCCCTGTAGTTCACAAGTAGCAGGATGCCACTATTTGTTTGATGCATAGTGGATGTTGGAGCTGTCATTCTTTTTCTTCTTTTTCTTATTATGTAATTGGCTTATGCAATTTGTTTCATGCTCAGCAGATATCACTACTTTTTTTTCTTTCTGCCATGTTATCTTCTCAATCAGTTTGCTTATCACTTGGTTGTGAGAAACCCATGAATGCAGCTCAGTTTCATGAGTCTGTCACCTCTTCAAAGTTTTTGCAACGCCACTACATATTAGAACACAAGCTTTTGATCAAGACCAAGATCAAGGTTCTAGCCCCAGTAATTTGCGAATAATCATATGACAGATCGACAGACATTAGCATTTTCTGTATATATATATATTGTGGAAGACTGCCGGCTTCCGAGGCCGGTCCGCACCCCCAGGCCGACAGGAGGAGCTCTCCCGACAGCGGGATCATGCCCCGAGGTCCAGCAGGGCCTTATGGACTCTGTGGTGTTTATACACAGCCCTGCTGGATACCTTGGGCGCCACCAGGAGTCGCTGTGGGGGGACTTATGGGCTCTGTTGTGCCTTATGACCCGGGAGTATGTCACGGTCACGTGACAGGAAGGTATGGCGTGCTCCCGGGTTGAAGTAATGGACTGATTGCCCTGACCCGGAAGGAATAAGGAACTGTGGACTGCTGGGACAGGAACACCTCCGGGTCAGGGGCTATAAAAGGACGGTGCCTCAGTCCAGACACTGAGCTGTGCTGGGTGGGAGAGGAGCAAAGTGTCTGGGCGAGGAGGAGAGATTAGTGTGTGTTTATTATTAGATAAAGAGAGTTGTGAAGAGTGTGGAAGGTGCTTGGTGCACTGTAGAAAATAAAAAGAGTCTTGGACTGTTACCTGGTCTCGGGAGTCGTACTTGAGGGTTCGAGGGTGCACTACTGCCCCTACTGCCACAATATATATATATATATATATATATATATATATAATGTGATAGATGTCCAGGGACCTTGTCCCACCGGGATTTCGCGAGAAGGGAAGAACCTGGAGAATGACAGTGTCTTCCCTGGAAAGGAAGAACACAGCCACCCTGGATTGTATGGGGGCCACGGACCTGGGGAGCTCAACCCTGTGGAGCAACATGGCCACCGCTAGGGAAAGCCTGGGAAGATCCGGAACTGCGGTATGCAGCACTTCCGGCAGCACTGCAGCACTTCCGCCACACCTGCCAGTGCTGCTGGATGTTAATTGGGAAGCACTGTATAAAAGAGACAGCCTCACTACACTTGGGAGCCAGAGTCGGGTGGAAGAGGACGGAGCTTGTGAGGGAGGAGTGTGTTTTGGGACATTCTGCATTGGCTTGTTTGTGTCCAAACATTCCACAAATGGAAAAATATTATGTAATCAATTCAAACCAATTATGAATTAATAAATTGCACACTGAGTAATTATGCTTATATAGTAATGTTATTAATGTTGCCACTAATGTGTACATTAGAAATATTTACAGAAGACAAACATTTATTATAAAGGAGTGGTGAGTATTTTAGTCAAATGAGAGTTAATAATTGCTTTTACGTTGTTATGTAAAATTGTGAAATATAAACATTTTAATTGTGTCCCTTTGTTGCTGTTTAGCAGTGGAAATTACACTTCCTGAGGTGAAGTGCCCACAACCTCTTGGGTTCTATAAAAGGCACATGACAACATACACATCAATTATACAAAGCTATTAGCAGTGTGTTGCATCACCTCAAATTACCTCTGGAGATAAAGATGACGTGTTTACTAATGGACATCACATGATTTAATGTGCTAATGTTTGTAAAGGGTTACGTCTACTTCATTATAAAGGTTGACATTTCAGTGAATATATTTTACATGGCATGATAACAGAGCTGAAATAAAGTGGATAGCAACTGGAGGTGAGAGCTAGAAAGAAACATGAAGACCCACAGTAGCAATCAGGGAGAACTTCTATCTGCCTGCTAGTGTGGTAGGCAGGGTCACATGGGTGTGCCAAAGGTAGACATTTTCATGGGAACCTAGGCAGCAGATGTATTTCAAATATAACAAGAAAACTTAGCTGACCAGAACCTGGAGCAGCACCACTGAAACTGTCACAGGGCCCTGCACTCTTAAAAATAATAGGCTCAAGGGTGCACCTCTTCAAAAAGTAACAATTTCGAGTTGCAATAAATAGAGAAGAGGATGGCAGGAGAGTGAGAAGAGGAGGGAAATTAAGAAGAGGATGGCAGGAGAGTGTGTGTTGTTTGGTAAAGACGAAAACTGGGGAAGCCATCCCAGTGGACAGCAAAGGCAGGTCAAGTGCTTTGCAAAAAGGCACAGTGGAGGAGCACATTTTGCTTTGTTTTATTATCACTCCTCTTGTGCTTCATCGTCTACATTTTGTTCACACCTCCAGTTTGTTTTCTGAGTGAATAAATGTATTATATGAATAATGTATTGTATTAAATGTATTAAAACCTTTCAACTACTTTTGAGTATTATTTTGAGCTTAAAAGTGTCTGCTTTCACAATGTATTAATGCAATTAATTTGTTGAATATAATGAATATTTAATGGATAGTACCCTTTAACAAGGACACCTGTGATAGACATAATGGATGGATTGGCATCTCGATGGAGAGTGACCTCTAACCCGGCCAGGAGGCCATTCTGGAAGGACAGCGTGTATGGATGTACATACTGGCTGGGATGGTTCCTACTCCTTTTCCCAGGCAAGATGAAAATATAATGGATATATTGGCGAAGGCTGCCTGCCAGGAACAGTTGTTCCTCCAGTATGACAGGTAGTAGTGCTCTTCTGCCATGGCTTTGTTTTTTTTGACACCCACAGGGCTGCATGGGAGGTGTAGCTCTGAAGTGCAGCCCCAGATACTATCAGAGGGAGCTGTTTGGAGAGGGCTTCCTTGTTTAATGGTAGTTCTGCTTGACCTGAAAGTGCTTCCTGGGTGTAATGTTCTGACATCAGATGTATTACCTTGTCCATCATAAAAGGAACTGCTTCACCTCAGTCTGGGAATTGTAGTCAGGAAGGAGGATGAAGCTCGTCTGGGAGGAGTGGAGGAAAACGGAGAGTGAAGACATGAAAGGAATTGTCCACACTAATTTAAAAGAAAAACCTGTGTGAAGGTATTTCTTTAAACTTAAAAGTATTTTTAAACCCAGGGTTTTGTCTGGGGTTTGGGCAGAGTTGTGTCTGGGGTTTGGGGCATCTATAGGTCACACACGAGTTTTGTACTTTAAATTTGTATTGGAACACTATTGTATTGTTTTCCTATACTTGAATGATATGTTATATTTATTCAGTCAGTCAGTTATTAGCCAACCCGCTATATCCTAACACAGGGTCACAGGGGTCTGCTGGAGCCAATCCCGGCCAACACAGGGTGCAAGGCAGGAACAAATCCCCGGGCAGGGCACCAGCCCACCATAGGGCACATGCACACACCCACACACCAAGCAACAATTTAGGATCGCCAATGCACCTAACCTGCATGTCTTTGGACTGTGGGAGGAAAGCGGAGCACCCGAAGGAAACCCACACAGACACGGGGAGAACATGCAAACTCCACGAATGGAGGACCTGGGAAGCTAACCCATGTGTCCTTACTGCGAGGCAGCAGCGCTACCACTGCGCCACCATGCCGCCCCTTGTTATATTTTTTATGCCAGAAATTTCCTTTTTAATTAAATACTGAGAGAACAGATATGAACACAAATTCCAAAGAACATGTAACAGTTGTCAAATTATTAATTATTTAGCAGATGCCTTTACCCAAGTAACTTAGAGAAATCAGTACACATACAATCCATTAGGGTGGAAGCCATGCAATTCAAAGTTAATATGTGAGAAAGAATGAAATAGAGTACGAGAAGCTTGCTGACACAGTTAGCTGTAGGACTAGATGTTACCAAAAATAAAGCAAAAGCACCTAGTTAAAGGTAATAGGGTCAAAACAGTTAACAGGAGTGCATAAAAGTAGAGATTATAAGTAGCCTTAAGGTACAGTGCAAGAGAGACGCTTGAAGATCAGTACACTGGAAGTAGTTTGGAGAATCAAGGTCATTTTGTACATGTTCTGGCTCAATTGAAAAGACATTGTCACACACGTGTGTTTAGGAGACAACAAAAGGGCTTGAATACATGTGATTCCATGCCAGACCAGGGGGTGGCGAAGTGCACTAATTTTCCCTCTCGATGTTTTGCAGACCATTCTAGGGAAATCCTGCCCGGCTCTGGGGCAGCCACTGACATCACTTCCGGTTCCTGTATTGATGACATAATTTCCTTAGCTGGCCTTTAAAGCCGCCATCTTGTCTCCAGAAAATCAGTTCTGTTTTGGACTCAGTTGAATGAAAATGTCTTTGTTAATGAATCAGTTTTTCAGCCGGGAACAATTACACGGGTGGCTGCCCCAAACCTTCTCAATGTTTGATGGTCTTTTTTGTAACAACATTAATAGACAAGCCAAAGCAAACTGGAAATGTTTGCAGGAATAGATGGACAGACCAGGTAATGAGGAGAAGAGCCATGTAGGGATCTAAAGGTAAAAATAAGAGTTCTGAACTGAACCCTAGTAGAAATAATACATAAAGTATGAAGAGAGAGGGGTTGAGACTGGTTTAGTGAATAAAAGTGACAAAAAAGGTCATGAAGTCACTAATACTAGTCAATAATGGAAGAGTGATGGTGTTTTGTAAAATGTATACAGAAAAGTATGTGGAGGATATGAAGTAGATAGGGATTTTATAAAAGATCTGACCTGAAATGAAATAATGGAGATGTTGTTGGAAATCTGGACCGAAACTGGGTAAATAAAATGAACAACCAAACAAAGAATCTTTGCATCATCCACACAGGTGATAAGAGAAGCTATTAGAATACATAAGAGGATCCAAGGCCAACATAACATGGCCTCTGTTGAGAGGGCTGTAAGTTATGCCATGAGATACAGAAGAAACCCTTCAGAAATGTCCAGTGCAAAATTAGTCCAAGTTCACAGATAGTAACGACAAGCATGAAATTAAACATGATTTGAAGCTTGTTGAAGGCAAAATCTGTATAACTGTTAGAAGGTTTTTCTTCATGCAAAGAACCATATGAAATGAATTACCAAGCAGTGTGGTGGAGAGCAGAACTTTAGGGACCTTTAGATCTTGAAAATCTATGTGAACAGGATGGACAAGCTTGTTGGGTTGAATGGCCTGTTCTCATTACAATTTTCTAATGTTTAAATTATTGCTATACAACAAGGTAAAGCATACTGTACAATTATTTAGCTGTCACTTTTAGCTAAAGTACAGTACAATATTTCCATAGGTTTCCTCTTATATGTCTTCAACAAAAACATTGTCAGTTTATGTGATTTGCACAGTGTTACACAGCATGGTAGGGATTGAACTGGTAAGCTTAGCCACTAGGGGAGAGTGGTATACTTGAAAATTTCAGTCATAACAATTCTAGAATTTAAATATTGTGAAACATAATTTTAAATAACATGTTAAAGAATATATAGTTTACATAATGGAACTTGGATAAAGATATAATGAGTTAATTGTTCATATACCATAAAACATTTCAATCATACTTTTGGGCAAAATAAATGGCTTATATATATTTATATATTTTCACTATGTGGGCTTGTATAAGGTCAGCACTGTCATGTTTACAGAGTACAGTGAAATCCTTATTTGCATGTGCTAATATAACAGGTGTGTGCAAACATCTGCAGAATATACTTCCAATTATTTTTAAGCAGTAAGGAAATGCAAATACTTAATTACGTGGAAAGTGTCAAAAATTTGAATACTGTTAACAGAGTAGGACTTCAGAATTAGAGTAATTTTCCTAAACAATAGTGAAAAATGAGAGAAATGAGAGAAACTATTGGCATCATTTAAGTTTAATGTGGTACTTCCCTAAACTATTTATATTCCTCAGGATACTTCTTTCACAAAGTTGTTTCTTTAAAGTTTTAGTTTTCAAGTTCAGGTGCAGCCATATTATGTATCAGCCGTCATAATGCTTAGCAACTACACAGATTTTATATGCCAGACACACTAAATAGATAGATAGATAGATAGATAGATAGATAGATAGATAGATAGATAGATAGATAGATAGATAGATAGATAGATAGATAGATAGAGTCATGGCCAAAATTATCGGCACCCCTAGAGTTTTCCCAGAAAATTGTTGCAATTACAAATGTTTTGGTATACACATGTTTATTTCCTTTATGTGCATTGGAACAACATAAAAAAACTGAGAAAAAAAGCCAAATCTAATATCATTTCACACAAAATTCAAAAACCGGGCTGAACAAAATTATTGGCACCCTCAACTTAATATTTGGTCGTACGCCCTTTGGAAAAATAACTGAAATCAAGCGCTTCCTGTAACCATCAACAAGCTTATTACACCTTCCTCTCAACTGGAATTTCTGACCACTCTTCTTTTGCAGACTGCTCAAGGTCTCTCAGATTTGAAGGGCGCCTTCTCCCAACAGCAATGTTGAGATCTCTCCATAAGTGTTCAATCAGATTTAGATCCGGACTCATTGCTGGCCACTTCAGAACTCTCCAGCGTTTTGTCTTCAACCATTTCTGGGTGCTTTTAGAGGTATGTTTGGGGTCATTGTCCTGCTGGAACACCCATGATCTCTGACGCAGACCCAGCTTTCTGACACTGGGCCCTATATTGCGCCCCAATATCTTTTGGTAGTCTTTAGATTTCATGATGCCTTGTACACAAGACATCCAGTGCCAGAGGCAGCAAAACATCCCAAAAAATCTTAGAACCTCCACCATGTTTGACTGTAGGTACTGTGTTCTTTTCTTCATAGGCCTCATTCCATTTTCTGTAAACAGTAGAATGATGAGTGTTACCAAAAAGCTCTACCTTGGTCTCATCTGTCCACAAGACATTCGCCTAGAAGGATTTTGGCTTCCTCAAGTACATTTTGGCAACCTCCAGTCTGGCTTTTTTATGTTTCTATGTCAGCAGTGGGGTCCTCCTGGCTCTCCTGCCATAGCGTTTCATTTTATCTAGATGTCGACTGTTAGTTCGAGCTGACACTGTTGCACCCTGAGTCTGCAGAACAGCTTGAATATGTTTTGAAGTTGATTGGGGCTGTTTATCCACCATTCGGACTATCCTTCGTTACAGTCTTTTATCAACTTTTCTCTACCACCCACGTGGAGGGAGATTAGCTGCAGTGCCATGTGTTGTGAACTTCTTGATTATGTTGTGCACAGTGGAAAAAGGAACATGAAGATCTCTGGAGATGGACTTGAAGGCTTGAGATTATTGATATTGTTCCACAGTTTTTGTTCTCAAGTCCTCAGACAATTCTCTGCTCTTCTTTCTGTTCTCCATACTTAGTGTGGCACACTCGGACACACAACAGAAAGGTTGAGTCAACTTTTCTCCATTTTAACTGGCTTCAGGTGTGATTGCTATATTGACAGCACCTGTTTCTTGCCACAGGTCAGTTCAAACGAGCATTATATGCTTGAAATAAAACGATTTACCCACAATTTTGAAAAGGTCCCAATAATTTTGTCTGGCCCATTTTTGGAGTTCTGTATGACATGATGTCAGATTTGGCTTTCTTCTCTGTTTTTTTCTGTTGTTCCAATGTACATAAAGGAAATAAACATGTGTATACCAAAACATTTGTAATTGCAACAATTTCTGGGAGAAATGGTGCATTTTCTGGGAAAATTCCAGGGGTGCCGATAGATAGATAGATAGATAGATAGATAGATAGATAGATAGATAGATAGATAGATAGATAGATAGATAGATAGATAGATAAAACTTTATTTGTTCCCAAGCGTGAAAATGTACTTATTACAGAAGCTCTTTAAATAAATAAATATATATCGGTGTTCATGATATCATTACCATCCTGGAGGGTTACATTATGTGTAAACAAAGTTTGCACCATAGGGTCAGTCACCTGATCCTGTAAAATGGACTCATATTCCTTAGCCTTTATATGACCGTGCAAAGCAATCAGTCCTAATTACTTCCACAAAACAGCTGCCTATAAGAGTACAAATCTCCCACCATGTTTAACAGTTGGTAACAGACATGTGAGTTGAAGGAATCTTTCATTTTCTCCAAAAGTAAACCTGGCCAGTTGTAGGAAACAGGGAAAAGTTAACTCAAGAGACAATGTTATGGGGTGCCTGAAGTTCTTACAGCACATTATTCATCTTTGTGTGTTAGCCTTGTATATAAGCAATTTCTGAATGGCAGTTTTGCAATATATAAATTCCAGCATTTTGAAACTTGCAGCTTTTTTGAGAATGAGTCACATATAATCCATGTCATGCATGTAGAATATGGGAGTGTGTTTGGCAACTCTTTATCAGAATCAAAATGGGGAACTAACCTCTCTTCCTCTTCCAGCCCTAGAATGGAAGAGAAGATCTTAAAGCAGGAGTGGTGTTGCTTCTGGATCTACCCAGAGGTTCCACCCCTTCCAGTCATGGAGACATATAAGAGGAAAAACACCTGGAAATTGATGTTCATTTATGGACCACCCCTACTCTTCTGGAGCCACAAATGGTGAAACAGAGTTTTTGTTTTAGACTGTGTCTGATCTATATGATAAATAATTTCTACGAATGCTTTATATGTTTCAAAATTAGAGAAAACATTACTGCTGTTCTACTACAATTGCTATGACTAAAATTACTACTGACCACTTTCACAACCATTACTACTAGCTATTACTTTCACTACCTCAGCTACTGCTTCTATTGTTATTTCTACAACCCTTGCTTCTACTGCTGTTACTATGATGACAGCTGATTGAATTGGTACTACCTCTGTTACTGTTACCACTACTGTTAGTACTCCTAATAATAATGACAAGGATAATGAAAATAAATATAATTCTGATGCTGAATCAAAGCCACTGTTATGCCCTGTTTTACTGTCCACCTTAATAAAAGAATGTGTCTGTGTCCTTTGTATCTGTGTCTGTCTGATTGCTATGCCTCTGTCATTGTAACAGATGGTGCATCACAAACATTTGTAGTAATAAAGTGTATTTCATTTGTCATTCCAAAAGATGCCACATCACAAACATTAACACTGTGTTTATGAATTCCAAAGCAAATTTCATATAACAGAGATACAGTGGTGTGAAAAACTATTTGCCCCCTTCCTGATTTCTTATTCTTTTGCATGTTTGTCACACAAAATGTTTCTAATCATCAAACACATTTAACCATTAGTCAAATATAACACAAGTAAACACAAAATGCAGTTTTTAAATGATGGTTTTTATTATTTAGGGAGAAAAAATCCAAACCTACATGGCCCTGTGTGAAAAGTAATTGCCCCCTGAACCTAATAACTGGTTGGGCCACCCTTAGCAGCAATAACTGCAATCAAGCGTTTGCGATAACTTGCAATGAGTCTTTTACAGCGCTCTGGAGGAATTTTGGCCCACTCATCTTTGCAGAATTGTTGTAATTCAGCTTTATTTGAGGGTTTTCTAGCATGAACCGCCTTTTTAAGGTCATGCCATAGCATCTCAATTGGATTCAGGTCAGGACTTTGACTAGGCCACTCCAAAGTCTTCAGTTTGTTTTTCTTCAGCCATTCAGAGGTGGATTTGCTGGTGTGTTTTGGGTCATTGTCCTGTTGCAGCACCCAAGAATGCTTCAGCTTGAGTTGACGAACAGATGGCCGGACATTCTCCTTCAGGATTTTTTGGTAGACAGTAGAATTCATGGTTCCATCTATCACAGCAAGCCTTCCAGGTCCTGAAGCAGCAAAACAAAACCAGACCATCACACTACCACCACCATATTTTACTGTTGGTATGATGTTCTTTTTCTGAAATGCTGTGTTCCTTTTACGCCAGATGTAACGGACATTTGCCTTCCAAAAGTTCAACTTTTGTCTCATCAGTCCACAAGGTATTTTCCCAAAAGTCTTGGCAATCATTGAGATGTTTCTTAGCAAAATTGAGACGAGCCCTAATGTTCTTTTGCTTAACAGTGGTTTGCGTCTTGAAATCTGCCATGCAGGCCGTTTTGCCCAGTCTCTTTCTTATGGTAGAGTCGTGAACACTGACCTTAATTGAGGCAAGTGAGGCCTGCAGTTCTTTAGACGTTGTCTTGGGGTCTTTTGTGACCTCTCGGATGAGTCGTCTCTGCGCTCTTGGGGTAATTTTGGTCGGCCGGCCACTCCTGGGAAGGTTCACCACTGTTCCATGTTTTTGCCATTTGTGGATAATGGCTCTCACTGTGGTTCGCTGGAGTCCCAAAGCTTTCGAAATGGCTTTATAACCTTTACCAGACTGATAGATCTCAATTACTTCTGTTCTCATTTGTTCCTGAATTTCTTTGGATCTTGGCATGATGTCTAGCTTTTGAGGTGCTTTTGGTCTACTTCTCTGTGTCAGGCAGTTCCTATTTAAGTGATTTCTTGATTGAAACAGGTGTGGCAGTAATCAGGCCTGGGGGTGGCTACGGAAATTGAACTCAGGTGTGATACACCACAGTTAGGTTATTTTTAACAAGGGGCAATTACTTTTCACACAGGGCCATGTAGGTTTGGATTTTTTCTCCCTAAATAATAAAACCATCATTTAAAAACTGCATTTTGTGTTTACTTGTGTTATATTTGACTAATGGTTCAATGTGTTTGATGATCAGAAACATTTTGTGTGACAAACATACAAAAGAATAAGAAATCAGGAAGGGGGCAAATAGTTTTTCACACCACTGTATATGCATCACATTTGTCATTCCAACAGACATTTGTAGCAATGCATTTTACCACTACAAATGTCTGTGATGGACAATGCAATGCAATTTATTACCACAATTATTACAAAATAAATTCAAAAAAATGGTGCACTGGAAATGTTAATGCTGAGGTCTACTTTGATTTCAACCTGTCTTAGGCAAGTAGCATAGGTAGTATTTTATATACAAGTATATGTTCTGACTTTTTTTGTTATTCATTATTTAACCGTTATTTATTTTATAGTGCATTTAAATTTTGTGGAGTCTACTTTTTATGTTAAATTTCTCGATAATGAATTACTGTTTGCTTTGGGAAGTGCCTTGTACTGAAGCTTGGCGGAAAGTCACTATATAAATTAGAATGATTTATGATTTTTAAATCATAAAAGGACTATAAGCTTGCCTCTGCTGTCATACTAGTTTCATAAAATAAAATTCAAGGATACATAAAACATAGCAAAAACAGGTAAGTAGAAAGAAAATAACAAAGGCATGTCAGTCACAGAAACCTCAGGATGTAAGTTAACAGTTACCCTGTTCTGAAGCATCAGTTTGTCTAGAGGGGTCACCCAGGTATTCTGTCTCCCTTTAACAGGCATAAGGGTGGAAATGTCCCTTAAGGTTCACCTCTGGAGTTCCAAACCTTTATACCTAGCAGTTGGTGATGGAGTTTTAACAGGTTTGTTTACCCATTGCATGCCTGAGGTTCCTGCCATCTTCTAAGACCAGCAACAAATGTAAGAGCCTAGGCCGGATTAGTGTTAACAAGATTTTTTTTTCCTTCTTCTTTATTTAAGTATGAAGAAAAGTATGAAAAATGTGGATTAAATAAATATAACATGCAATAATGTTACATTTTAGTTACTTTTTTAATATTACCTGTGTAACACAGTAACATATAAGTTGCAAAGATAATAAATCTTACATTTCTGTAGCACTGTTAAAGATTCTGTCGTTCTCTTCTCTATTCAAATGCAGAATGGCATTTAATTCAGTAACCCTCCACATCAAACGCTGAACAAGTTTGTTAAATCATTTTTCTGTTGCTGGCAAAATTTAGCCTTTAAAGAGCATTACTTCCAAAACCACTTGTGGTAAATCAGCACACATCTTCAACAATTCTTTTCTGGTATTCTTAATCTAATTATAAAAAAAATAAATAATGCAATTCTTGACATAAAAAGAATTGTATGATTACTTTAGTTACATTTATTCTTCCTTTTCTCTTTTTGGATAAAATTATAAAAAAAGACCAGAAGCTTACTATTTAATTCATCCATTATCCAACCCACTATATTCTAAAACAGGGTCATGGGGGTCTGCTGGAGCCAATCCCAGCCAGCACAGGGCAAAATACACTTACTGTATTTATCATACTAAAATATATTAATCAAAATTAAATTGCATAAGAGAGTGGTGTGGATACTAACATGAGTGTGTGGTAGAGAAGTTGCTGTTGTGATGTGAGATTTTGCATATAACTTGATAAATGTTTTGTATGTCTTTATTTATAATTTAGACAAACCAATGTAATTTAGTGTTACTTTGGTGAGAGGTAGTTGTGTTTGCCGCCCCTGTTTAAGACTAATTTTATGACAAGATTTGGGGGGATGTGTCTTAAACCAGTTTGATGAGTATTTCTCTGCTAAAGTCTTTCAACACCCCCTGCAAGGAAGGCAGAATGTTTAACATATGGCTTGGGGGTTGCAGGTGTTAAGATGTACTATTTCACCCATTGGTCTGAGGTATGGCTGTTTGGAATTGGCTTGTCTTAGAGGCTTCTAAGTACCATGATGTCCTATTGGTTCTAGGAATTGGAGAGAACATCTATAAATGTACGTGCTTAACCTCACATTGTCTCTCTTACCAACATATGATGAAAGAAGCATCTCTCTTGCTAACCTGTGATGATGTAGAAGTATATTTCTCTTGCTAACAACTGAAGAAGACCATCACACCATGAACTGAAGACAACACAATGAAGAGCACAGCTTCAGCCATTTTGAACAGACATGTGGCTGAAAGCTGAGCACCAATGATGCCTTAACTAGAGACATTAAGTAACTACAAGTCTGTGTGCCACCTGAGTTACACATCACCGTTTTATCAGGTTGTATGGTTGCCAATATTCAAATGTACTTTGCATTTTGTTATTATTTATGAATATTATCAGTAACACATTATTTTATGTGTAACTTAACTCCTGCTTGTCTTTTTACTACATCTACTTGCCTGAGGTTATAGATATAGAAGGGAAGTTGGGGATAAGGCATATACAATAATACCTCATAAACAGTGGTAAGTCTGTGAGATTAGGCATTCTAATGCTACATATTAATAATATAATAGGGGAAAGTAGAGCAATATATATATCACTCTACCAAGATAAAACAATTGGCGTAGTCGGGCAGATTTTGCGGTAACCATGTTTTGCACCCTGTTTGCAAATACTGTTTTGATGTATGTGTTGTTTATTAGAACATTAGAACATTAGAACAATCTAGACGAGAACAGGCCATTCAGCCCAACAAAGCTCGCCAGTCCTATCCACTTGTTTCCTCCAAGAAAACATCAAGTCGAGTTTTGAAAGTCCCTAACGTCTTACTGTCTACCACACTACTTGGTAGCTTATTCCAAGTGTCTATCGTTCTTTGTGTAAAGAAAAACTTCCTAATGTTTGTGCGAAATTTACCCTTAACAAGTTTCCAACTGTGTCCCCATGTTCTTGATGAGCTCATTTTAAAATACAAGTCTCGATCCACTGTAGTAATTCCCTTCATAATTTTAAACACTTCAATCATGTCACCTCTTAATCTTCTTTTGCTTAAACTGTATAGGCTCAGCTCTTTTAATCTTTCCTCATAATTCAACCCCTGTAGACCTGGAATCAGCCTTGTCGCTCTTCTCTGGACCTTTTCTAGTGCTGCTATGTCCTTTTTGTATCCTGGAGACTAAAACTGCACACAGTACTCAAGATGAGGCCTCACCAGTGCATTATAAAGGTTGAGCATAACCTCCTTGGACTTGAACTCCACACATCAAGGCGCTATATAACCTGACATTCTGTTAGCCTTCTTAATGGCTTCTGAACACTGTTGGGAAGTTGATAGCTTAGAGTCCACTATGACTCCTAAATCCTTCTCATAAGGTGTACTCTCGATTTTCCGACTGCCAATTGTGTATTCAAACCTAATATTTTTACTACCTATGTGTAATACTTTACATTTACTGACATTAAATTTCATCTGCCACAAATCTGCCCAAGCCTGTATGCTATCCAAGTCCTTCTGTAATGATATAACGGATTCCAAATTATCTGCTAATCCACCTATCTTGGTATCATCTGCAAACTTAACCAGCTTGTTACTTATATTCCTATCTAAATCATTTATATATATTAAAAATAGCAGCGGCCCTAGCACTGACCTCTGTGGAACACCACTCATAACATCGGCCAGTTCTGATGAGGTTCCTCGCACCATCACCCTCTGCTTCCTGTGTTTGAGCCAATTCTGCACCCATCTAAAAACATCACCCTGAACTCCCACTTCTTATAACTTGATGCCCAACCTCTCATGTGGCACCTTATCAAATGCTTTCTGAAAGTCCAGATAAATAATATCATAAGCTCCACTTTGATCGTATCCTTTTGTTGCCTCCTCATAGAATTCCAACATGTTAGTAAAACACAACCTCCCTCTTCTGAACCCATGCTGACTGTTCAGAATAACTCCTGTCCTTGCCATGTGTTGCGCAATCTTATCCCTAATAATTCCTTCGATTAATTTTCCTGTGATGCTTGTTAAGCTTACTGGCCTATAGTTGCTTGGATCTGCCCTGTCACCCTTTTTATATAATGGGATGATATTTGCCATTTTCCAGTCCTTTGGAATCTCTCCAGTGCACAGTGACTTCCTAAAAATATATGTCAAGGGTTTATATATGTACTCACTAGCCTCCTTAAGAACACGAGGATAAATATTATCTGGGCCTGGTGATTTGTTTGATTTCATCTTATTTAATCTGAGCAGCACTTCTCCCTCTACAATTTCCAAATGCCTCAGTACCTCCTTAGTAGTTGCGTTTACCTCTGGGAGGTTATCCACTTGCTCACTTGTAAACACCTCAGAAAAATGTAAGTTTAGGGCATCTGCTATTTCATTGTCTGTATCTTTTAGATCCCCTTTACTACTCCTGATGAACTTGACCTCCTCCTTAACTGTTCTTTTACTACTAAAATACTGAAAGAATCTCTTGGGGTCTTCTTTCGCCTTATCTGCTATATTCCTCTCCAACTGTCTTTTAGCCTCTCTGATATCCATCTTAATGGTTGCCCTCATTTTCTCATACGTGCTACGGTTCTCTTTGTAGTCATTAGTCTTATATGCCTTATACAGCAGTTTTTTCCTTTGCAACTTCTTTTTTAAATCTTTTTTAATCCATCGTGGAGTTTTTTTTTAGTTTCCTATTACTTCCAAATTTAGGTATGTATCTGTCCTGCATTACATGTAATGTGTATGTGAATTTTAGGGCACCCAGTGTACAAATGCGGTGGAAGTAAAACATTGTTTGGTTGCTGAATGGATTATAACCAATAAAGTGTAGAGACTTCATGCGTGTCACAAGGACACCCGCATGTTTGTTACTGCTGGCTGTAGTGAGTCCCTAATTAAAGTGCTAGGGAGTAGTGAAAGATGCATGCGTCATTCATACGGCATTTAAGTGGTTAAAGTGCTAGGGAGTGATAGGACATGCATTCGTCATTCATACGGTACTTATTTGTTTAGGATCTTTGTGTATGTATGTGTATGTTTGCTTACAGGGGCAAAAGTAGGCCAACCCATAACAAATTTGGCAAATTGTATTAGAGTAAATTGTAGACTCAGAAATGCCTAAGTTCATTTTAAAGTCAGCCATCTTCCAGTGGAGTGGCAGAGGCAAGCAGGCTAAAGCTAGGAAACCTGTAGTTCAGGTAGAGAAAGCAGAAGCTGAGCTGAGTGTGCCACAAAATGGAAGGGGGCTGGAAGGATTAAAAGCAAGAAAACAGAGATCAGGTTTAAAGAAGACAGCTGCTGTTATAAGAGGTTTACTAGCTTGTATTATTGGTAATAAGGAAGATCATGATGAGGAAGAAAATAGCAAAGTGAATGAAAGTGAAAATGTAATGTTGTGTGAGAGTTTTGAAAGATGTAACAGTTGGTGTGATAATTGTAAAGTGTTAGCATGTAGAACACCCACTGGTAAAGTAGAAAGCAGAAAGCAGGGGAAACAAGAGAGAAACCACCCATGGTGAAAGTTAGGGCAATAGTAACCAGATCCAACTGGAACCCTAAAACATGGGTGGGGGGCTTTCATAAGACAGATGAGTGCTCAGATAAAGAGTGGGAATGTGAGTGTGAGGAAAAGAGAGAGATGAAAGGAAGGGAAAACAGCAAGGGTGTTTTCTTCCTTTATTCTCCACTGCACCACAATCTCCAGGTAATTCTGAGGTCTGTCCAGTATTTAAAGAATATGCTACACTGATAAATATTTCACCACTGTTAGGAAAGGTAACCAGTGCTGCACTAAAATTTGATTTAGGACAAAGAGATCAGATAGAAGGCAGAGAAGCTGGTGAGTGTGAATGGCAATTGTTGACTAGAGGCATGAACTGGATATTGGCTTAAGGATACTGAGTAAAGAAAGTGTGGAATTTAAACAAGAACAATGGAAATGTAAGGAATTCAAGTGCTTGTGTGTGAAAGGTCTGAATGTGCTAGTGCAAGAATGGCTGAGTTGGAAAGAAAGTGCACCAGTTTAGGAGTTGGTTTGAATGGATCAGGACAAGCCAAAGAACAAAGGATGGGAGATGGTGCAGCAGGAAGTTTTACAAGGTTAGCCAGCAAGCCAGGAATGCACAGGGGTGTGAAGGTCCTAACAGCTGTGCTAGGGCCAGCAGTAATTAAAAAGCACACACACTTAGGTTCAGTAATTCGAAACCTGACTGACCAGTTGTTTAAAAGACAGCCTATGAATCTCCATGCAATAAAATGGAGAAAAGTGAGCTGGTCTTTAGTAAAGAACACAGGTCAGTTTTAGAGAATGCTGGATTTAGAACTTGGATTCTGGAGAGGTTTTAGCCCACACTTTCAGGTAGCAGTTACCATACAATAAAAAAAGGACACACGGGCAATGAAAAAAAAATAGAAGGGTAACGCAGGAAGACAGGAAAGGAAAATCATTTATTGTTTCAATTTTCTGGCCTTTTGCAATAGTGCTACTTCTATTGTAAGGTTTTATGGACTTTGGGTTGGTGCAGGTAATAAATAGTGAAGGCAATTAGCAGAGTAAAATCCATGCAGGAGATTGGGTTACCATTGGCACATTGGAGTGGCATGGCACTAGTGCTAAGCTGTTCCAATGAATGCCTGGAAGCAAATTTTGAGTTTGGCACCGGGTCGACAGCCAAGAAAATGAGATGGACAGAAACTGCTTTGTCACCTTCCATTTTGCAGACCTGCCTACATAGCAGAATGAAAAAAGACAAATGCAAAGACTAAAGACAAAGACATGAAGAAGAACTGAAGGGACAGCAAGAAAAGACACTTACTGGGGTTTAAGTGAGTAACAAGTCCACAAGTCATGCAATAATAGGACTAGTCACAATAGCTATAGTTTAAAAGGAAAGGTTTGTTCATTACTGCAGCAAATTTATATTCCAAGGGGTGGAAACTGAACAAACCAGTTAGGAATGCCAAAAATAAGGGGATTAATTTTGTGCTCATAAAGTATACATTCTGGGTATTAATTAATTAAGTGGGATAATTAATATAAGGTATACTGAGCAAATTGGTGAACTTTTCAGGAAAGCAGGTGCAGCTGATACATTTGCAAGACATATGGGCTCCGATGTTTAGGTATAGTCTAATTGGGAAAATACGGAAGCCCTGCTGAGATTGTCGGCTGTGGTACAGGCACAGGACCAGTGGGCCAATTCTAAACTGAGGTGTTTAGCACAATGAGTATGCATATGGTGAGCAAACAACTCTAGGGGTGGCCTACAGGGGGGAATGATGAGAGTTGCATAGCTTTGATGTCTCATGGTGGTGATGCCAGCCTATACTGGTAAAGGCTGATGGCAGTCAAGAGTTGCACCATGGGTAGGAAAGCACAAGAGGCAACTAAGTCAACCCCAAATGTGTGCAGAGGGGCCACAAATGTTGGTTTGTGAACAGTTTATGCAGTGGCACATGTGCTCTCACTTGGGCAGAAGTGGTTGTACTGGCACCTGTGGCATGTTACCTTTCAAATTTTGATGTTAATTGTACAGTTGCATATGCTTAAAAAGATAGTTTGGGACAGGGGTCTAATTATCAGTTAACAAAACAGGTCAGATTAAAATTCACACAATAGACTAAATTGCATTGTGCTAGTTTAGTGGAAGGTGTGGACTTGTCTCATTTTGAACCACCAGATCTGATGACATATGAAGACTGCAGAAAGAGTTGATGCAAGCTGGAGCAGATACAAGTCATCAGGAGCGATCCAAGTTCTTCAGATTGTCTTTGAAATAAAGAAGATATGTAATGGACAAATGGTCACGGACAACTTTTAACACTGGGAGAGCAAATACTGCAAATCAATGCACAAGTTATGCATCAGACTCTTTAATCAATTTAAAGACATTGTTTATAAAGACATTGTACAAAACATTCATCGGGGTGGAGTGTTGTGATGTGAGATTTTGCATATAACTTGATAAATGTTTTGTATGTCTTTATTTATAATTTAGACAAACCAATGTAATTTAGTGTTACTTTGGTGAGAGGTAGTTGTGTTTGCCTCCCCGTTTAAGACTAATTTTACAACAGGATTTGGGGGGATGTGTCTTAAACCAGTTTGATGAGTATTTCTCTGCTAAAGTCTTTCAACCCCCCTGCAAGGAAGGCAGAATGTTTAACATATGGCTTGGGGGTTGCAGGTGTTAAGATGTACTATTTCACCCATTGGTCTGAGGTATGGCTGTTTGGAATTGGCTTGTCTTAGAGGCCTCTAAGTACCATGATGTCCTATTGGTTCTAGGAATTGGAGAGAACATCTATAAATGTACGTGCTTAACCTCACATTCTCTCTCTTACCAACATATGATGAAAGAAGCATCTCTCTTGCTAACCTGTGATGATGTAGAAGTATATTTCTCTTGCTAACAACTGAAGAAGACCATCACACCATGAACTGAAGACAACACAATGAAGAGCACAGCTTCAGCCATTTTGAACAGACATGTGGCTGAAAGCTGAGCACCAATGATGCCTTAACTAGAGACATTAAGTAACTACAAGTCTGTGTGCCACCTGAGTTACACATCACCGTTTTATCAGGTTGTATGGTTGCCAATATTCAAATGTACTTTGCATTTTGTTATTATTTATGAATATTATCAGTAATACATTATTTTATGTGTAACTTAACTCCTGCTTGTCTTTTTACTACATCTACTTGCCTGAGGTTATAGATATAGAAGGGAAGTTGGAGATAAGGCATATACAATAATACCTCATAAACAGTGGTAAATCTGTGAGATTAGGCATTCTAATGCTACATATTAATAATATAATAGGGGAAAGTAGAGCAATATATATATCACTCTACCAAGATAAAACAGATGCTTAATATACTTATAAAAATAATTTTCATTTTCATGGTTTTACATACTTTGACAAGGTCAAAATTTTCAATTATCTGACTCAGCAGGTGTTGCTTAATTTTTAACTTTTTTTCAAGTGAAATCTTCTGTTTTTTAGACCTTGCCAATCCCTTTCTGACGTGTTTTTGCTTTTGCTACTTCGCCAAAGTGGTGTGTCATTTTGACAAACTACTACATTTATCCTACTTAATCAATATAGATAGATAGATAGATAGATAGATAGATAGATAGATAGATAGATAGATAGATAGATAGATAGATAGATAGAGCTCTTTTCCAGATACACTAAGTGCTTTACATAGAGAGTAGGGGAACCACCACAGCCACCACCAATCACCAATGTTTAGCATCCACCTGGATGATGTGACGATGGCCATTTTGCACTAGTATGTTCACACCACATTAATTATTAGTTGGAGAAGGAGTGAAAAAGAGAAAGAAAGATGGAGATAGTCAACAGGTAAAGGGAATGATTAAGGGGCCAGAATGGACCAAGGCCCTGTTGGGCAATTTAGCCAGGACACTGGGGAACAGTCTTCTCTTTTCAAAAGATGCTCAGGTTTCATTTATTATCACAAAGAGTCAGGACCTTGGTTTTACATCACATCTGAAGGATGACACTGTTTTTACAGCACAGTGGTCCCATCACTACACTGTGTCATTGGGATCAACACACAGACCACAGAGTAAGCACCACATGATGGCCCTACTATCACCATCCCCAGCATTAATTCAAGCTTTCCTGTTTGGTCTCCCACCCAAGTACTGGCCAGGCCCAAACTTTGTTAGCTTCATTCAGATTACCTATTCTGAAGTGCAGGTGGTGTGGCTTACAGTGGCAAGGGGCTGAAGCTTACTTGAACAGCATCATGATGAAAGCAAGAATAAAGCCTAGAGATAGTGTCAATCTATTTCTGGACATTCTGACTTACATGTCTGCACCCACTCATTCAAATTAAGAATATAAAAGAAAAAAAAGAACAACTACCTGAAGAAAAGCCATACAGTCACAAGGAAAACCCTGAGATGTCATACACACAGGTCTAGGCCTTGATCAGAACAAATACTGCTGAGGCTGCAGCTCTAGCTACAATGGCACGGTGTCACTTTCCTTTGAAACCTTTCCAGTATGATGCAACTCAGTCATACTTTTTCCATGCCTACATCATTGTCAATGATATGTCTCAGTATTCACATTAGACAGAACTTGTTTTTAACATGTAATTATCTTTTTTTCCTGAATGTTTACCAGCGCATTCTTTTGGTCACACTTACATTTTTATTTTTCAGGTTACCACACCCCAAGGCTGCCTAAGTAGTGAACTCCACCCTAAAGTATTTTTAAACAATCATTAAATAACTTGTGCATATAGTAATGATTGGCATAGTTTTAAAAATGTCTGTTATTAAGTCATAGTATTCATATTGTGAATATCAAATTACCTATATAAAAAGAAAAATCGTAAAGGATTATCCAAAATTGCTCAAGTTATTTATTTAAACATTTTGAATTCAAGGATTCTGACATCACTTGCATATATGTGATATGGAAAGTTCTCTCCTTATGACATTGCAAACATAAATCATGCAGTACTCGCAGACATATTCTCCTTGATTATTCAATTCAACTCTTACAGCATTTGCAACGAGTTATTCCTTAGACGTATGACATTTATATAAACTTTCCAAATCAAAATGAATCACTGATGAGACGTGGACACAGTGGTAGACATTTAATATTCAAAACTATTTACTACAGTTCAAGATGGCACTAAGAGTGATCCTAAACAGTTTATGAGGCATCTCTCATATCTGATAAGAGCATGATTTTTATTGCTTATGTCTTTTGCCTTGATGTGAAATGTAGAAAATCCCAGCATCTCCCATACTTCAAGTTGTATAGTATGTGGGCAACTTTAAAAGTCAAAATTATTTTGTGCCACTAAACAGAACATAACATTCTCAAATGTCTATAAATACAATCCAAGCTCTATAGGGACTGGCTCCTAACCCATCAACATAGGTGCAAGATTGAAGCCAGCCCTGGACAGGATGCCAGTCTATCAGATGTCTTTGGGAATGTGGGAGACAATCCAAATAGACATGGGAAGACTGTGCAAATTCCATGTGGACAATGAAAAGACTTTACATATGTGAAGAAGCAGTGCCTATCCCAGTGTCACCCTCAGCAGAATGTACTATTTATTTAATTTGATGAATATTTGACTTTATTGCTTTTTCTGTATATTTTTAATTGCTTGTTACATGACTAATCTAGTGGCTTAATAACTGACTACACAAGCCTAGTGCCTAACCCTGTTTTCTGTTTTAAATTGCTTTGATTCCCTGTCTATTTGAATGTATATTCCAGTATTATTTAATGTCATTTGGGATCAGTTGTAAATGGCAAAATATCGCTTACTCTATTGAGCTCAATTATTAAAAAAACTGAATTGTCTTTGTGACATTCAGCAGCATACCAGCTGAAGTAAACTGAAACACTGCAGTTTATTCTTCAAATAAGTATCTATCTATCTATCTATCTATCTATCTATCTATCTATCTATCTATCTATCTATCTATCTATCTATCTATCTATCTATCTATCTATCTATCTAACAGAAGATAATATACCGTTAATAGCTTGTATTTTAATGATGAAAGAAAACTCTATTACCCAGATGTGAATAGCTATATGCATTACTCTTATGTTTGTCATTGTAAGTTTCACAGAGAAATCTCTCTTTTCCAGTTATTCATTTTTTTTAAATCAGGAAACTTTAAAAAAAAAACTGTCTGGAAGTTAAAATAAACAGTAAAAGAGGATGAAATATCCATTGACCATTTGTAATGAAATTCAGATGTAATGCATTGATGTATTGGAGTACCCTGTGAATTCCATCCTACGACCTGCATATATCCATAATTGTACGTAAGTTGGTAAGCTTCATTTTATGTTTGTGTATGATTAGGAGCCAAAAGGTTGTTCTTCATTGTTATGCACTATAGGAATAATATGACATACTCTTCATAGCCAAAATTGATCATTATCAGGGTTGTGGGGAACTAGAGCCTATCACACAACATTATGGTGCACCAGGCAGGAACCTACACTGACTGGGACACACGTCAACTCATGTACACACCCATGTGAGGCTTATTACAGTCTCTAGTTAACTTTTCATGCATGTTTTGAAGTTGCAGTAGAGAAAAATCCATGTAAACACAAGGTGAATGTGCAAACTCAACACAGACACCAGCCAGGACACTGACTTTTTTGACCAAGCATCACTAACCACTGCAACAACAATGACAACAACATTTATTTATATAGCACATTTTCATACAACAGTGTAGCTCAAAGTGCTTTACAAGATGACAATTTGCAGGGGTTCCGAGGCCAAAAGTCCACCCAGCCCTGACTGGACATTCTACCTAACGTAAATGTTACTAAATCAAACCTCTTAGTTTTCATGCTTCACTTGATAGAATTTAATGAATTTGGTCTTATGGACAGCTGAGACATCCACCTTCATTCCAATATCACAGGAGGCTGCATGGTGCCTTGATCAGGTGGTGATGACGCAGATCACCACCAAAGAAAAACCAGAAAAAAACACCCGAGAATAGTGGGGATTAGTACAAATAGCAGATAAGTGAAGAATATGATAATTCTATGCCCATATAGTCCAAGAATACAATTGAAAAGTTGCTACAAAAAAAAACAAATTGAAGAGATTTTAGCAGTTTTTAAAATGTTCCACAGTATTAGCCTGATGAATTTCTATAGGTAAAGTATTCCAGATTTTAGGTGCATAACACATAAAGGCTGGCTCCTCACTCCTTTTAAGCTTGGCTCTTATTATTATTTAGATTATTTAACACTTTATTAAGAATTAGCAGTATTTTAAAGTCAATTCTGAATGACACAGGTAATCAATGTAATGACACTAAAAATGCTGAGATGTGCTCAGATTTTCTTTTTCTGTTTAAGATTCTGGCTGCTGCATTCTGCACTAATTGCAAATGATTTATGTCTTTCTTAGACAGACCTGTTAGGAGTGCATTACAGTAATTTAATCAACTAAAAACAAGACATGAATTAATTTTTCAGTGTCTTATAAAATTATAAAAGGTCCTAACTTTTACTATATTCCTTAAGTCAAAGAATGCAGTCATCCAGTTAATGTGTGATTTAAAGTCTAGGTCAGAATCGATGATTACTCCTAAATTCTTTACCTCTGCCTTAATTTTTAAACCTAAGGGATCAAGTTTATTTATAATATCCTCGCTATATCCATCTTTGCCAATCATTAAGATTTCTGTTTCTTCTTTATTTAGTGTGAGAAAGTTAGTGTGAGAAAGTCAAGAGCATTAGGGTCATCATGCACTATAGATAAATACAGCTGTGTGTTGTCTGCATAGCTGTGGTAGCTCACCATGTGTTTGCGATAATCTGACCTAATTGAAATATGTAGATTTAAATGAGCAGCGGACCCAGAATTGATCCTTGTGGTACACCATATACAGTATCATGTATCTCCGAGGTACAATCACCACAGCTAACAAAAAAAAAATTTCTATCTTTTAGGTAAGACTGAAACCAATTTAAGATGCTGCCAGAGCGGTCCACCCGTTGTCTAAAGCAATTTATAAGAAAACTGTGGTCTATGATGTCAAATGCTGTACTCAAGTCTAAGAGAATAAGAACAGATATTGTATATGGCCTCTAGCCACATTAATTTACAAATCATTTACTACTTTAGTCAGCACAATTTCTATACTATGGTTTGTTCTGAAACCTGAAATTGTCAAAAATAGAATGTTTATTCAAGTAATCATTTTGCTACCTAAGAACTGCCTTTTCTGAAATTATACTTAAGAAAGGCAGGTATAAATGTGTCTAAAATTGTCAGAGAAGAAGGAGTCGAGATTAATTTCTTGTGCTGAGGTTTAACAAATGCAGTCTTTAGACAGTCAGGTAAGACCCCTGTATCTAATGATGAGTTTGCTATGTCAAGTACACTATTAATAAGGACATCGGAGACTTCTTTACAAAATGCTTGTTGGTACTGAGTCAAGGATGCAGGTGGAAGGTTTCAACTGAGAAATTATCTTACATAGTAATGGTTGATCTATTTCATTGGAATAATATAATCTCTTTATTATAAAAGAAAATCTTGAGATGAGACAAGACTATTGCTAAGAGACTTTTTCAAGTCCCGCGAGACGAGACTATTGCCAAGAGATTTTCTCAAGTCCTGCCCTCCTCTCAACCATTTACGGTTAAAGGCCCACGTCCACGGTCCTCTCACCTCCCATTCATGTGAATGGTTTTGTCAGACACAGTTCCTGCGGTCTCAGCTCTTATGAATTTTAATGTTTTCCATACTTTAAGTTCCCAATTAAAGAAAACTTATTATGTCCAAATCTTATTGAAGAATTTCATCCCGAAGGGTTATCAACAGAAGAAATGAGTACACGGGCAATCCTAGCACCGAGAAATGATGAAGTCAATCAAATTAACATGAAAATTGTCATCGGTTACACGGCAAATTGGTTAAATGCGTATCAAATGACTATACTAAAACAGTTGGTGGTGATTGTGCGGAAGATGAAAACATAAACTTACAATATCTCTTAGAATATCTACAGCGTTTAACACTGTCCAGTCTTCCAACGGCTGAATTACTGTTGAAAAAGGATGTATCATAATGGTATTGCATAATTTATGTATGAGTGATGGGCTAAGCAATAGGAGAAGATTAGTTGTATTCAAAATTGGTCAAACAATTCTGACATGTAAAATTTTAACAGGCGACAAGAAAGGTAATATAGTACATTTTCCGTGGATAACATTAGACACCAAAGGAGATCTTAATATGCCATTCATATTAAAATGTTAACAGTTTTCCATTAGAGTAGCTTTTGCTATGACAATTAACAAATCACAGGGACAAACATTCGTAAAAGTTGGTTTATTTATTAGAGAGAAAGAAACGATATTCACTCACGGGCAGTTATACGTTGCGTTGTCACGATGTAACTCCAAACACAGAATCAAAATTCAAAGCAATACTGATGAAAATTTTATTCCGAATATTGTTTTTACTGAAGTTTTACAGTAAAAGTTTAAGTTTAAAAAATATTTGTGTGTTAGTTTCAAAACCAAACAAAATGAAAACATATAATGCAACAAATACCTCTAATGCAACATGAAACATAATTTTCTTTCAATTTATTATGTTTTACTAGTTTTTCCTATGGTTAATTACCCACAGTAAAATAGGTCTATTATGTATATGTAACAATTCCCACGAAAATAACAAGCTGTTTAAATTGTACATCTGCTTCCCCATACACAAGTGGCAGAGCTGCGAAGTGGCTAGTGCGTAGCGCCCGTATGGGGGTTGGCGAGCAAAATGAGCAGGGGGCAGAGCCCCGTAGTTCACTTAAAATAGCATGCTGAGATTCAATTAGATTAACTGTGGGGGGTTATAGAATGCTATTTCTAATACTGTATAATTTATTATTTATCACTGCATCACTATACTATCAATGTGTAACAATAATGGACACATTCTTATAATACAGTTGAAGTGTGAGAATGGAGCCATTTATTTGGCATAGCTGAAGCCATAAGATAGGAAGATACAGTATAACTAGTTTTGTTTAGCTTTGGAATTGTTGATATAGGAATGTGGAGTGTCGTTTTATGCTATTTCGAGGTTGATTTTCTGATTTTCCTAGCCTTTTAACCTACTCCTGTAAGGTTAAAAACAACAAAATGTCAAACAAAAGCATGTGGGGTATTGTTTTAGACTGTTTCAAGATCAGTGATTATGAATATGTTATTTTTGATTTATGATCCTTTACTAGATTTCAAGCCCTCTATGGACCTCAAGCAGGAGGTGAAAAATGACTCATTTCTATTACAATCGAGAATATTTAGTCTTTAAACGCTTAAACTGGGCGGCACCGTGGCGCAGTGGGTAGTGCTGCTGCCTTGCAGTTAGGAGACCCAGGTTTGCTTCTCAGGTCCTCCCTGAGTGGAGTTTGCATGTTCTCTGTGTCTGTGTGGGTTTCCTCTGGGTACTCCGGTTTCCTCCCATAGTCCAAAGACATGCAGGTTAGGTGCATTGGTGATTCTAAATTGTCCCTAGTGTGTGCTTGGTCTGTAGGAGGGTGTGTGCGCCCTGCCTGGGATTTGTTTCCTGCCTTGCACTCTGTGTTGGCTGGGATTGCTCCAGCAGATGCCTTGACCCTGTAGTTAGGACAAAGTGGGTTGGATAATGGATGGATGTTTAAACTGAAGCATACATTTTAGTATTTAAAATATTTGGTGCAACTATTCCAGTTTAAGTATGTACTTCTACCTCGTGAAATAAATCATTACATTTTCATGAGGACCAGGTTTTTAAAATAAAGAAATGTTAAGTCAACACTAAGATTTGTGTGTAGTTCAGAACGCAAAAGGCACCATAAACAGCAATTTTTTTAGGTTATTTAAATATTACCCAGTTTCCAAACCCATGATGTTACACTACGCAAAATTCGAACACCTGATACTGATTAATGGGCCACAAAACAGTTTAAATTGGGCGCCATGAATAGAACAGGCCAGTGGATAACTTAAGACAACTGATATGCCACGTTGCAGCTCAATACAATATCGTCACATATAATGTTCTCCTTTTTTTAGAGCCATAACCTTCTGACAGTGACATACTTGACAGATGCACGATGCACATTACTGACTCCCACACACTCCGCAGAGACGTCGAGAACTTCTGCTGGCGAGAAACCAACCAGCTGTATGCCGAGCCCATACCCCGCCCCGCGTCGGCAACGCCCCCTTCGTTTTCCTGTTCATTTCTTCCGCTTGTAAGTGGAGGTAGATTGATTGGCGCTCCGCGTGGCGCTTTGATTGCCGGGTGGTGTATTAGTTCAGGTCAGTATTTCTGTTTTTATCTATTCTCTTTAAAATTTATAATAATACCAGCATGTTATACATTTTTTGTAGCTGTGGAGCAAGAGGTCGTGTAGGGTGAGGATGAGGAAGCACACGCCGGATCAGTTAATGCCGGTTACGCCGAAGGAGAAAAAAGCGCGTGTTCTCTACTCGAAACCGGCTGGGCGTGGGCTGTATTAATGGACCGTTTGTGTTGGGGATTGTGCGTTGCCTCAGGGATTATAGTGGCTGCCTGTTTGGACTTTTTAAATATTTATTTATTTATTTTTTAATCTGGCACTTGGCTACTTTGCCATTGATAAGTGTGTATGTGTTTGTAAATTGGCCACCCCCACAAGTAAATTCATTTATTACGAAACGAAGGAGAACCTATGGATTTGTATCTGTTGGAAACAGATACGCCCTCCCAGTGAATAGACAGTTTAAAATATTATATGGAACTCCTCCTATTTACGGCAGGGATAACCTTCGCGTCCTAAGCTATATCAAGCCACTTCTCTTCTGTGGAATTGAGCCTGTCTTTCATTTGCATATTCATAACAGTAGCCATACAATGGATGACCCTCCATAAAGGATGAGCGCGAACCTCCAGACAAGATTGTGACATTCCTAATGACATTCCTTCCATAAAGAGGGTGTGAATAAAGGGTTAAATATCCCTATGCATTTATTGGTATTGCTATATGAAAATGGAGATTATACACCTGTGAGTTGCTGGAGATGGGGGTGGAGGAGCGAATGCATTCGGGTGATTTCCTTTTTATTTAGCGTGAGTAAACGTGGTTAACTTAAAGAACAAGTTCTGCAGCATCTCTTGGAACAGGAGACATTTTCTGTTTGTCCGATTCATACCAACAAATGTTATGACACGTGTTCATACCCGCTTTGCCGTCATTATACTGCAATAATTTTGAACTCCTTCTCATGAGTACTTTTGTACAGTTGGGTTAGTCGCTGTTTGAAATGTGAGGCTATTATTGGGTTTGTTTTAGTTATGGGAGCTAACCTCAGGAAAACTAAAGTCGATGTAATCGGAGTGTGTTTAAAGCAATGTAAACAGTGTCACAATACAACGCTGAAAATGGTGCCAGTGAACGGCAGTAACCTCTCCAAGTGCACACCCCTGACTCTGTGGAGGTGGCCAGATGGGATCATACATCACATGACTTAGCAGAATCACTGGCTGCTCTCTGATTGGTTTATATAGTCTTCCTATATCATGCCTAGTGTCTCTTGAGGGACGCATCTGCAAGTTGCCTGTGGATGGGGATCGGTCATAAATGTGCTGCTGATTAGCCAGTGGCAGGTTTGGCAGGTAAGGAGAATAGATGGGTGTGCTATGTATAGTTTCTGTGTTAAATATAGTAGTAACTGGCCTTCATGGAAATTGTTTGCGTGCTAAACCCCAGGTGTTTATATGGAAAGATGTTTAATTGCAAATCCTCTAGAAATAGCTAATACTCTTTTTTGATAAGATAAAACATTCTGCAGGATATTTTTTATATTAAAAACAGACAGAGGTTTGTACCTTGTATACTGGGATTAACTTGATAGATGCGAAACATGGTGTTTGTCTCCTCAGTAGTCCTCTTTTTTTTTTTTTTTCTTCCCCAATATAACACATTGGCATGTGTAGTTCTTGTAAGCAGTAAATAGTTATGTGACCATACTTTACATCCTTGTTATCATCTTAATTTGCAAGTATTAATATATGGCTAACACTTTGCTTACATTGTCATTAATGGTCCGTATATCTTCTTCGGGGTAGGTGAGTTACAGACCTTTGTTCAATACCCGAGCCACTGTTTGAAACTTTGTCTCAGGGTGTGAAGTTTGGCTAGCCAGATGGTGATTGAGTGATCACCTTTCTGCTTCCAGGATACATTGGCGTGTGTGTGTGTGTTCTGTTAATGAGCAAGATGGTCCCAGAGGGAGAACAGCTCACTTGATGGAGGATGGATTAAAAGAAAAATATGTGGTAGAAATGGACACTTCCCTTTGAGCTGACCTGCTAATTTTGACAAGAAGCTTCAGGTACAGTAGGTATAGGATATCAAGCGAAGACAACGGAATTAGTTTTTGTGTAGGTGTTGGAAGAACACAAATAAACAAGGTATTTGTCCAGTTAAGATGGTGGATGTTTAATATAGACAGAATGGCTTGCTTGCTAGTTTGAATTTACCTGGGATAATTTTTTTTCCCTTCTCCTATATATAAAATTTCTATATCTTGCAAATTATGGTACACATCTTGTGGTCGGTAGATATGCAACTAATTTCAAAGGGTAGTAGTACAGTCCACATGAAGAGTAGATGCCAAATCTAGAGAGGAGACTTCTCCATTGCCAGGAAATGCATATAATGGCTGAGAAACGCAGTCATGCTGAGTACATCTTAAATGTTCTTGATTGTAATGTTTACTTTATCTTGGACAGTTATTTGCAGTGTACGAAGTTTCTGTGTACATGTCGATCTCTTACCTGTATTTTTCCACTGGCTGCACTTGAGTATATAGTGCCCTTCCCTATCTCCAGGAAGGGTTATTTTTTCATATGTTTAGGTAGTCTTCATATTCAACAACTCCCATTACAGAAACTGTGTAGGCGTCATTGTCAGACAGTGTGCTTTATAATAAGATATGAAATCAATCCTGTTTTGAAGGCAGATGTTTCCTGAAAGCTTCAGCAAGTGTGGGAGGCGTGAGTGGTATTTTGTCCCTCTCTCTCTCTCTCTCTCTCTCTCTCTCTCAAGGGCTTTCCTGAATGATGTAACAGGATAATAACCATTTATGGGATATATTGTGTGGTGTGATTCTGCAGCCAATTGGACTCTTTGCTTATGGGAGGGGTTACCTTCAAATGTGAATGATTTTATTTCTCACTGCATTAGTAATGCGTATTCATAATAGCCAGATCCTCTAACTTGGGTTCTAAATTAGATAACTTAATTTTAACCCCTGCAAGTATTCTGTAAATGCTGGACTGCAGAGATGTAATGCTTTGGAACTAGAATGTTTATCACTGAAGTTTTTATTTATTGCTTATATTTAGTTTCCTTGGCTCCTCACCTTGAATTTTTTTCCTATTTTATTAAAACCCCAGCATTTCTGTTCCTGCTGTAGTAGTGCCCCCTAAGGACCAGTCTTATTATAGTGAACAGCATCTCCATGGAGACTCATCCCTTGTACGTATAGTATTTGTTAATCATTTTAAGTTCTGAGTGGTAGCAGGATATCATTTTAAAAGAATGTTTTTGTTTTCTTCCTTAGAGATTTAACTGCATCCAATGGTCTTGAAAAAGAGGCCAATAATGTGAATTTCAACTCCACAGAGATGCCTGGAACAGAACTGAAAGAGACTCCAAAATCGACCAATGGTATGGTGGTAGGGGCGATTTTTTGGACTTGTGTGAAAATTAAGTGCAAGTGAACATGTATATTCTGGACACTATTTGGAAGCCCTCTTAATTTAGTGGTTCATTTTATGCTACATGTGAATATAGGGTACCTACTTGCTACTTTAAATTTGATTGGTCCTAATGTAAAAGTACTGCTGTGCTGATGGTGGTTGATATCGTCCATTGCTGACTGGCTGGAAACATTGTCAATTGGCTCCAAACATTTGCAGAGACTTTCTAGAGTGTGGAGGGTGCTGTAGTTGAAGGAAGGTATCAAATTAGTAAGTTGTTCACAAATTCTAAATGAGAAAGAGTGCAGGTATTTCTATACAGTGAGGTTTGTGTGCCAGACAAGGAAAGTGGTGGCATGGTGATGCATGTTTGGTTTTGATAGATAGATAGATACTTTATTAATCCCAAGGGGAAATTCACATAATCCAGCAGCAGTATACTGATACAAAGAAACAATATTAAATTAAATAGTAATAAAAACGAAAAAAATTAAAAATAAAATTTAATGTTAGCATTTACTCCCCCGGGTGGAATTGAATTTGTGCACACTGCTTGAAGTGGGCCAGTACCAATGAGACTCAAAGTTTTAAGGGGACCCCATCAATATCATATCCTAACACAAGCTCTGACTTCCAAGAGGGAGTCTCATACCCCAACATGTGAAAATAATAACGAATTGGGAAGAGAAGCAAGATGGTGACCAAACACAGTACTGCTAATAATTTGGTTCCATCTCCAGCATAGCTTGTGGGCAAATAGGTACAGTATGTAATTGTACTGTGCACACAAGATACTAAATATGAAAAAAAACTTGTTATACTAAAAAGACTGCTCTATTCACAACATACATTGCAAACTCCTAATGCCAATCAACACTGTTCTTTATGTGGCATGTTGTTTGCACGAATCATAAGGAAAAGCAAAATATGCTCTGTAGTCAAGTCAAGATCAAGCATGACGAAATAGGATTTTTCTTTTTATGTTGAAAAGAGAGCTGAAGATGCCATGTTTGGGCTGAGAAAAGTAATTGGTTACTTCTAGTTTAAAAAAAAAAAAAAAAAAATCCTAGTTTCTTGTTGGTAAACATTTACTAAAATCCATTTTATAGTGAGACTGATCTAGTTTTAGAGTTTTGTGCCAATAAGGCATCATGATTTGTAGCAATTTTAAATGAACATGAAAAGAATCGCCTCTGAATCATGGCAAGAATATTACCTAATACCGCCATGTATGCTGAATTGCAGCAATCTGTGAGACCACAAAACTGCTGCGTCACAAGGTCAAATGCCAGCGTGCCATTATCCCAACACTGGGTGTAGATGCTTTCTGCAGTACATGGGTAGAGCAGCTACCCACCGGCATCTCTCCACTCCACCCACCAAGCCCGAGGTGATGATATGTCATTGATATTTTGAAATGGTAATGTGAACTTATAAAACACTAAAAAGTGCCCATGTGAATTTAATGAAGTGGTTAAGCCAAATGGACTAGTTGCATGTTTCCACAGGAGCCCTGCTGGATAGCTGCCAACTGCCCCCCCAGTTTGGATGCAGTGTTTAGATTGTCTGGGATGTGACTCAATGACCGACGTGTGCTGCTCAAAAGGAAAAGGCCTTTTCAAGTCTTTTTTTGGCAGCAAGCCATGTAGTGTTGGTTCTATGAAGTCTGAGTCATGATTTGGAAGAGTGGGGGAGGTGGGGAGTTTGGGAGAGTGTGGCTGGGGACTAGGCTGTTTGGTTGATTTCATCGTAAAGATTACATGTTTCATGCCTGTCACTCCACTATGTGGATTATACATTAGGAATGTGTTTTGTTTCCCCCAAATCCATAATTACTACTTTAGTAACAAGTACAATTAAAATAACAGGGTTTTCTGCTTGCATGTGAGTGGCAGTAAAAAAAGATTAGGGAACACCCTAGAATGATGAGAATGGATGTATGATGGAGTGATAATCCATGTTTTTTTAATAGGAGAGGTATTGCGGCCAGACTCTCTCCACTTGGAAAACTTGGATTTGAAATTGTGGACCAGTCAAGGAGATGGAGAAGTAAAGTTGCGTATCAGAGAATCTGGCCATGCCGCCAAATCCCCTATCACTGTCCATCAGTTGCTAACACGTGCTGTGGACAAGTTTGGGGACTATGTGGCACTAGCAGCAAAGGAGGGAGAGCAGTGGAATACACTGACTTACAAGGAATATTACCAACAATGCCGTGCAGCTGCCAAAAGCTTTTTGAAGGTGCGCAGTTGATCTAGAAAGATCCTCTCTTGTCTATCTTCTCAACCACCTTTATAAACACACTTTCTTTTTTTTTCTTTTGTATAATATTGTTAATCCATCTTTTACAGCTTGGTCTGCAGCGTTTCCATGGTGTTGGGATTCTAGGCTTTAACTCTCCTGAGTGGTTTATAGCTGATATCGGTTCCATTTTGGCAGGGTAAGTAATTGCACATCCTATCTTCTTCTTGCTTCTTGTCATTGTTTGGGAAAGGATTCTTCCAGTATACTCTGTTTTTATGTTCCTCCTGTTGCAGGGGTTTTGCTGTTGGAATTTATACAACCAATTCTGCAGATGCCTGCCAGTATGTTGCTGAAAACTGTCATGCAAATATCATTGTAGTGGAAAACCATAAGCAACTAACAAAAATCCTTCAAGTAAGCATGGATACGGGAGTGTGTACTTATCTTGCTGAAAGTGCTATGCTTTGTTAGTAGATTTTTTTATTTCCCCTTTCATTGGACATGATTTGTAAAAAATTTTTTTTTTTTAGATTCAGGACAGACTACCACATCTGAAGGCTATTATCCAATATAAGGAAACTCTGAAAGAGAAGAAGCCAAATCTTTACACGGTAGGGTTAAAGTCTGCACGTAGATATAGTAAGTTAAATGTTGCATTCAGCTATATTCTGAAGACTGGTCTCATGCTTCCGTAGTGGGCAGAATTCATGGAAGTAGGAAAGGATGTCCCTGACAAGGAACTGGATACAGTCATCAATTCCCAGAAGCCCAATCAATGCTGCACACTGATATACACATCTGGTACTACAGGAAATCCCAAAGGAGTAATGCTCAGCCATGATAACGTAAGTAGAGCTGTAAGGAATAGTCAGCTGGGTATGGGACAGTTGAGCAAAGGGAAAAGGCCAGTGGTCAAATGCAAGCTGCACTGAACAAACACAGCCATTAGTTGATAGAGTAGTGCTGATCTTGTGGCCAAAAATGTTATGCCATTATAAGCTATTGACATTTTTAGATAGGAAGTGGTAGAAAATGTGAGTGCAGAAAAGTTTACTTCATCGTCAAGGCTGTGGTTTTTAGCTCTTGCAAAAGCTGCTGTATTTTTAAAAAGCAAATTCTCTGAAATGATTAAATAGCTGTAATGAAAATGGATTATTTTTTTGCTGGACGGTTACTTGGTTGTTAAATAAATATTGAGCATACTACCCTTCTTGAAGCCTGCACTACTGGTTGGGGTTTCCACAGTAATGACCAACTCTATGCCTTAAATAAAATGGCTAAATTGTAGTTAAACTTTATCAAATCTTAATGAGCCTACAATATTAGTCCTATCCTCTTTCATGTCTGGACAGTGGTGTCCAGACAAGGTGGTCTCTTGATTAGCGTAGTGAAAAGCTTGAGTAAATAATGCTGGTTCCAATTGTGAAAACTTTCTGCTTTGATGAAAGTCAAAGCACATTGGTTATTCTGTGTTATCATAGGTTCTGTCGGCTTTCATGCACTTTGTTGCATTGTGTGCCTTTTCTATCCTTTTTGCTCATCAGTCCTTTCTAACATGCATTATTTAAATTGAGTTAACCTAAGTGAGAAGAATTTTCAGGAAGGTTTATTTGATTGAAACCACTAAATTTGTATGATACAATACCAATAGCTGTGGATGGACAGTCTTGCAGACCTGGCTCAAAAGATCTTCACACATTACACAGATGATCCTTCACTAAATAAATGTTTGTGTGGAAGATACAAGTTCAGTTTTAATCTCTTTTAATCTCTCAAGTCACTAATTGTGTTTAATACATTTTAACAGGTTGTTCATTAATGACTTTGTGATTAAGCAGCCATTTTATGCAATAATTCAAAACTATTTTTTTTTTTTTTTGCTTATTCTGCGAGAGTGGGGACATTTAAATACTGGAAACATGACAAAAAAAGAAACTGAACTTGTGATGTTAACCTTGTACTTAGCAAGTGAACCAAATGAGCAAACAACATAAACATGTGCTGCTGTGTACAGATATTGCTATAAAGCAGAAGAACCTAGTACTAATTACTAGATGAAACCAAATTAAGCTATCCTTTTTCAACAAAATCCTGCAAAGAAGTGGTTTTGCAGTTGAATGAAGATGTTTAGGATACCTTTAATGAGCAGTCTACAGTTTGTTTTGTTTTTGTTTTTTAATCTTGTGAAAAGTTAGGAAAATTGATAACATTTTATTTAAGATTGGCACATGTGTATATCTTTACGTAATGGTTATTCTGCTTTGGTAAAGAATTCTGGTTGAGACAGAAACTAGATATTTAACTTTTATGTGCACTCTAGTTGTGTATAAAATTTTCTCAGTCAAAGGGGTGCAGTTCTTGTGCCATTTGTTTATCAGTTGTGTCAGATGTATTTTTCTGTATAGCTAATATATATACTGTACATTATAATACATTATATATAATATTGAGTGGTTTTCTGTGAAACATGCTACATACAGTCCAGGTTGATGTTGGTGTGAAAGAGATTGCATTAGAATTTCCATAATATTAAAAAAGTGATTTAAAGTTGATTCATTCAAAGCTAAAAACTACTTAAAATATTTGTTTACCAACAAAGTTAATTACTGTTACTTGCTCAAAAGCAATCGCATTCTGGTAAACAGCAATTCCATCTGCTGTAGAAAAATATCTTCCCACATTCTACTCAATCATGGCTTAGCTGCTTCAATTAATTTGCTTTTTATTTTCTTCTTTTTTTTTTTCTTCAAAATGTGCTACTGATATAGTAAACTTAATGATGTGCAAGTGCACAACAGTGTTGGCTTTTTCAAAATTGTAAGGCTCTGCAATGATTTAAACAAAAAAAGTAGCATAGTCCCTTTATTTCAGATAAAGCCTGTCAAAGGCGACAGCAGTCGACAACACTGTGTTATGTTTTTACCTGTTTTCTAACTGTGCTCTGTTACCCCTGCTCTTCTAATCGTGCATATTCATTATGGGGGAGAAATTGCAGTCTCTTCAAATGCCATAGTCCAGGAACTTCAAAAGGTTAAACTGGGTTCCAAAGCCATGAAGGTTGAGAAACACTGCTCTAAGATAAACGCCCTAATCCAACGACATAGTGAAATTGTCATTCCAAATATGTTGAGGGGGGGAAAAAACATTGCTTTTATCAATGTTCTTTTTTTTTAAACTTTGTGATGCTGATGAAATCTGGAGCAGCACATTGACTTGTGATAATTCTAGTTCCCACTTCTGCATTTGCACAAGGTTGCAGATAGGTGGGTGATATACAGTATATTTAATAATTTTTTACTGGATCATTTGCTACTCTCACAGTCAGCAGTTGACAAATATGGTGTCTTTGTGCTTCACCATACTTTCCTCCATTCACTTCACTTCTGCAGATGGCCTCCATTTGCATAAACTGGCACACCCCCTTTCTCACTTTGATCGCTGTTATCAATTTGACGGGGGACACGGTGTGTAAGAATGTCCCATTTCCTAGAACATTATTAGAGACAGATATTAACAAAAAAGTGTCAGCATTTCTACAACATCCCCAAATTTCAATCAAATCTGTCAAGGCATTTTTGGGTTTTTTTTCCCCTATTGTGAGGTGTTTTTAACCCCTATACATTTGAATTTCAATGACATTTGTTAGCAGATACCTACTGCCCTAGATGTACCATCCTAAGTTTCATGTCTTTAGCTAAATGGCAAAGAAGTTTTTCTAACTCCACTAAGTATTATCTATTTCACTTCTGAGTAACTGCATCATTTTTAAGATTTGTGTGTGGTTTACTTTTAGAACATAGATCATAGATGGGAATCATTTTAAAGTAACAGCTGACATCTACCATAGTAATTCAATTACAATTTTATAAATGTGTTACCATTTAATGTTTGATTTTATTAAAGTGGAAAGAATAATGCAATTTAAATTATTTTCCTCTTGGGTCATGGCCCATTGTCAAAGAATCAATCTGGTAGCTCAACTCTGCTTTTCTGTAGCTCTGTTATGTTTGTTTTTATAATGCCTAACAATCGCATTGTAGTGCTTAAGCGTAATGTCCCTTTTATTTTCTACTCTACCAGAGTGCTTTGTAACCTACTATTCTGTTAACTGCCTTTACCATGTATATACAGTCCTTTTTACAAGGTGTACTTTAAAGTTTCACTCTTCAAGTGTATAATTTAATATTTTTACTTCTTCTGTGTAAATCCTTATTTTATTTGCATAAATTTCATCTGCTGCATACAAGTCTGTGTATGACGTTGGTGCAATTTCTCTGGCGATGATTATGGCCATTCTAGTTTAACCTGCCAGTCCCCTTATTTTAAATGCTGTTAGGTTATTGTTGCTGTGAGTCATATGTTCAACAAATGAATATTTTCCTTAACTGTTTTTAGACAGTTTTGCCTTTTATTAATACAAATGGTATCTAGCTATCGGGCATTTTACATACATGTAAAGCTTTAAATACTAGAAGGCTTTGAATACTAGAAGGTAGATTTTACAACAATGTTATAGCATTAGGAGAAGAATAAGACCAACTGCTTTCACACAAATGAAAATAAACTGGGCAGTGCTATAGTCTTTCTTTCTTTTCTTTAAAGGTTGTATTTGCATTGGAAGTATGACAGTACAGTATATGCATGTTTCAGCAAGTAGGTTTTAATAGTATGAGTAACTTTTTAAAATCATATCTAAAAAAGTGGCCAAGGCTGTAACAAACTTCACATTTGATTCAGACACGATTGCTTACCTTCTCTTTTTTATTTTCCAGCTACGTCTCCCAATTTATAGACTGCGGATACATTTTAATCTCTACATCTGTTGTTTTGAAGTGTTTGTGTACTGTACTGATGTGGGACTCTAACTTTTTGCTCTCTTTTAACTATACTGCAGATCACATGGACCGCATATGCTACTGGAAAGATGGTGCAGCTGAGGGATGCCCCTGACATGCAGGAAACTGTGATCAGTTATCTTCCTCTCAGCCACATTGCGGCTCAAATGATAGACCTTTGGTTGCCAATTCAGCATGGTGCCAGCACCTACTTTGCACAGCCAGATGCCTTAAAGGTAAGATGCATATTATTACTTCACTGTTTTGAGGTATAAAATCTATTTTTGTACAACATAATGATAGGAGCAAGTCTCCTATATCAACAGAACCTGCTTCGGGTTTTTGCCTTTCCATCCACATGTTCTGTTGATGACAGTGGTGGCAGTACAGAATGTTTGACAGATCAGGCCAATTTATTCTCTAACTATCCCCTTCTTGACTTGAGGACATTTTTACAGGTGCACCGGATCAGTTGAGAGATTTGTATTCATCTTGATTTACTGCACCATATTTTTTGGGTGCATGGGGGCAATCAAATACAAGTACATGTCAAAACCATCTTGCATTAGTTTTTCCAGATTCAGAGGTACTATGGTTTTTAGTAGCAAATGAGTCCAACAGGCTTGTGCAGTTACCTTATTTTCATAAGTGTGTGCAAGATCATTAATGTAATTTGCAACTGGCATGTAGACTGAATGGTAAATCTGATTTATTCCACAGTGAGCTTAAATCCTGCTTTACCTCACAATCTGATGTAACATTTTCAAAACTGCCTCTGCTACTTTGAATCATTGGCCAATCTCTTGACTAATTCTGCCCTCACTTATAACAAAGCTGCCCCACCATAAAACAAAATAAAAGGTTGAACGCCATCAGCTGCCTTCTGAAAATGAGCATGGAGCCTGTGTCTCACTAGCAGTATGGAGAATTGTACTTTTAAAAGTGACTTTGATATGACACTTATTATTTACAAACCAGTAACTGAATAGGTTATATAGTTACTAATTATAAAATGTAATGTGTTTTAAATAGTGCAATACTTTCATGTTACTAGTTTATTTTTTGTATGGAAAAACTGCACATTTGACTGGCCAGTATTTTTTGATATTACATCCTAAGACCATATATGAAACTGACCAGAAACACTGCCAAACATAATTGTCTGTTTTATTAGTAAGTTTAATCCTTTATGTGGTGTGAAGTAATTAACATTCATTCCTGACCTGAGCCCCTGACAGTTCATATTATTTATTAACACTGGCTACTACATCTCTTGATTGTACTATTTCAACATATGTATAACAAATACCATAATGTACACGGCACATGTTTTCTGCTATGCTGTGTGATTGAGCCCTGCAAAGGTATGGCATTATTGGGGTATGTTTTGTCTTACACCCAGTCCTGCTTGGATAATAATAATATGGGCATTTTTACATTATTGGAATCCATAGGTTCCTCCAAACTTTTTATAAAATAATCGCACTACATAACTCTTGTTACATTTAAGCTGTTACACCCCAACACTGTTTCTGAAATTGTATTGCTAACCTTGGCACTGTACGTTCAGCTCATCTACATAAAATTAGTGATTTCTAAAACTGAGACATTTCTTCAACCAGGAGAAGAACATATGCGATTGGCTGAGCATTTGCCTCAGGAAATTTTTGTTTTTGGACACTCCCAACGTTTTCTATCATTTGTGACTGAAAATGTTTGCAAAGCTAATACATGCACAGGCCGAGTGCAGCAAACATGCATAGACTATGAAATACTTAACTGTAACCCAGTTAAGGGTTTACATGGCCAAATAACCGGGTTAATTGCAGAGAAATCTTTGTGTGTTAACCCACTTACTCAGTTACCAATATCCTGGTTTATTTAACTTGGAATAAGGGTATGTATAGCTTTTTTTTTTTTTTATTAAACCGCATTTTTATGACTAACTGGCTTATTATGGACATGCAAACACACTCTTGAGACACAAACAAAGCTATTATGGACATGCAAACACACTCTTGAGACACAAACAAAGCATTTCTCACTTTGGAGTAAGCTGTTTGTTTTTTGTTTTTAAATATCTTAAGTGCTGTATATTTGAGCGAAGCCTATTGCTAAAGATTAATTTTGCTCTGAACACAGGGCTCTTTAGCAAATACTCTAAAGGAAGTCCGACCCACAGCCTTTATGGGTGTCCCCCGTGTCTGGGAGAAGATGCAGGAGAAGATGAAATCAGTTGGTGCCAAGTCCACAACAGTGCGAAGGAAAGTGGCTGCTTGGGCCAAAGATGTTGGACTACAAACCAACTTGAGCAGGATGAATGGGTAAGCATTTGGGTAGAGCAGTGGTGGATGAAGTGTATGAGTCAAAATATTCATCCAAATTTATGTTACATTGAATTTGTTTAAAAAAAAAAAACGTATTCCTAATGTTTAATATTATGTAATCCGATATACAAATAGCACACACAAATCCCTTCACTTTTGTCCCAGTTACTTGTACTTAGTTATACATTATGGTTGAGAATTAGTCATTGAGAACTGGATACGCTAGTTACAAAAACGAGTAGCTAAATCAAAGTCTCAGAGCTGGAGCTCAACCCAGTAGCAATTGGAGCAAGAAAGAGTGTAGTCCATTGCAGGGCACATGAATGCATGTAGTAACTAGGGCCAAATTAGAGCCACTAGCTAATCTAAAATGCACATCTTTGGAAGAAAACCTGTGGAGATGGGGAACCCTCCTACAATTTTCAGTTAGTGATAATTGGTATTTAGAGCTTGTCTGTTAACCATTGTGCCACCATGCTACTTTGATTGGTTACCTCTACATTGGTATGTTTGTTCTCCGGCTTGAATTGTGGCTCGGAATGGGATAGCCCAGCTTTTTTTTAGGGAGGACTGGCTCCAAGCACCTCCTTTACAATGATCTGGATTGAGCAGTTTATAAAATGGCAGGACATAATTCAACTGTCAACTGAGTAAGTGACAAGATTATTGGCTTTTTAATACAATGCCATACACAGCCCATGTTAAAGGAGGCTTCACATTTTACACTTCAGTTATGAGCATAGCTACAGTTCTTCCAACCATCCATTTCCTAACTAGCGTTTTTCATTTCACAGTTACTGTGTGTTGGTGCCTCTCCTGGCTACACCGGGCACAAAACAGGACCCAACCTTGTGTGCTGGGATGTCATCCAATCCATTTACACATTTACGTATGCATAATTTTTAAATAACATTTAGATAGTGTTTCAAAGCTTTCAGACATTTGTGTGGTTCAGCTTGTAAGTACAAGAGGCAATGTGCTAATGGAAGCACATAATCTCAGAGGTGCACATTAAACTGGGCTCCTGAAACGTTGTGCTTAATTGTACAAAACTAATCGGAAAACACTAAATTTATATTGTCTATTGGATTTTTTTCAAATCAAGACTAAAGCACACGACACATGTGAATGATACGGGAGCTAGTGGGATACCTTCTCCAATTAAGAGTATTCTCTGCACTTGTTGGTCCATTTTAATGTCATATTCTGCCTTAATATACAGACATTAGCAACAAGAAAGCCCGATCACTTGTGTATTTGAGAGATGTTTTCAACAAAAGAACCAAGAGTGTGTTATAGGAATTCTGAAACATTTGTAAATCTACAAGTCTGATTTCACAAAGGTAGTCCAAATTTTGGCACAAATTAAAAGGGGAGTGTGGTTGGAAGGATTTTAAAAAGTGCCTCAGGTTTATGACATTTGAATTAATTTGACTTTCCATCAAATATGACTCTCTGCTCATGGCTTTTCCATATACTGACACAATCAACAAAATCTAACAGCAGATATCACAAAGCTGGCAAAATGATTGTTCTGAGAACAAAAAAGTCAGGTTTAAAACGTGTGGCGTTACAAAGAATTTTTTTTTTTTTGTTTTAAGAATTTTTGTTTTAAGCTGCATCTATTTTTCATTTACTGGAAAGAAAATGTCAGTAATTTTAGTTTGGTCTGTGTTGATCGTATTCTTCATACAACCTATGCTGAGATCCCCTCCAAGACAATAAAATTCCCCTATTTGTTGTTATACTGGGGGATATCCCTGACTCTGTCAAGCCTGTAATTCAAGGTCTGGTTCTTATTTTCTCACAACCCTGCATATACTATGCAATATATAGCACTGTGAATAATGTACTGTATATTTTTGTGAAAGCACACTGACAGTTCTGTTGATGAATCGGCTTCATATACAATAATGTGCTGGTGCTATCTGTCAGGCTGTGGAGAGGAGAACTGTTAATGCCTAGTGTTGCTAGTCTCCTGAATTAAAGTTACGCCGTGATGAAAGTTCTCTGTGAGTCAGTCATCAACTCCTTAGATTATTTGGCATAAGTGTGGCTCCATCTTGTATTAATAGGTTTCTGTTGAAGTGGTTAACTCAAAGTATCTGAAGTTATGGTTGGTGTTCATTTCTCCTCTAAAGTCGGCAGTGAATCTGTGTGGCATGCCTTGTGATGCTGTTAAGAAGGTTTGGTCCTGTCAATTGGATTGTCTATGTGAAGTTGTTGTTGCAATCTATTTTTTGTAGTCGTAAGTTAGTTTAAAGTCTGATTCTTTTGATGGCATCTACAGTACAAATGCTTGTACTGTATTTACACTTTTGCATACTTGAGAATATGCTTGCTGGAAAAGTCAGTTGCAGAAGTTGCAAGCGGCACTGAGGTTTTGCAGTTATTGAGATGTGAGGTTTTACTGCATCTTTTTGTTTTTTTCAAGCAGATTAATACTTCCTAAATTAAAGGCTACAAAGAAGCAGATTCGAATATCTTGTTTCAAGGCAACAAGACCCTAGGTGTTACAGTGTGGACCTCTCTTTTTCAGATAATTTTTATTAGAATATGTTGCCATATTTAAGGCAGCAAACAAAAAATAAAAATTTTACAAACTTTTTTTTTTAAAGTTTTTTTTAGTGGATTTTTATTATAATCTGTATAATTGTAATTTGCAAGCTTTATTTCCATGTAGCTGAAATGAACAGTTAACACAGTCGTTAAGAGAAAAAGAAGAAAAGACAGTGTGTTTGTTCTGAGATTTATAGCTTGAAATGTTGGATATTATTTAATATCAGGTGTACAAGTATTTAAAATGTCTTTGCATGAAGGCAACTCAGCAACAGAAAAATTATGTACAATAAGTGATCGGCAATAAAATCTGTTTGTACCATATTAACTGGCCCCGCAAATCATATAAATGATGAATCAGTGTTTGGGAGTGACCTCTTTAATTTTGAAGGAGAATGAGAAGAGGTCATGAAAGGTAATGAAAATTGTATTTGCTAGTAATTTTTGCTTGAGGTGTGTGTTGTTGTTTTTGTTTTGTGTTTTTTTTTCTCTCAATTTTGTTTACATTTTGACTTGTGTTTCTAGGAGCTCTTCATTAACACTCAACTATCGCTTGGCAAAAAAGTTGGTGTTCAAGAAGGTTCGTAAGGCCCTTGGTCTTGATCGCTGCACCAAATGCTACACAGGGGCAGCACCCATAACCAGAGACACATTGGAGTTCTTCCTCAGCCTTGATATTCCTGTGTACGAGCTGTATGGCATGAGTGAGAGCACAGGGCCCCATACCATTTCTGTTCCAAGTGCCTTCAGACTCACCAGGTAGGCCTCACTTACATCCTGTACATGGTGAGTTTAGCACAGCACTTGCTAACTCATGTGGTTATTTGTGTGGGCTTTCACAGTTGTGGAAAGGAGATCCCAGGTTGCGATACGAAGATTCTCAACCCTGATAATGAGGGAGTTGGTGAGGTCTGCTTTTGGGGACGTCATGTATTTATGGGCTATCTGAACATGGAGGAGAAGACCATGGAAAGTCTTGATGAGGAAGGCTGGCTTCATTCTGGGGACCTGGGGAAACATGATGAGGATGGCTTTCTCTTCATTACCGGCAGAATAAAAGGTAAATGGGGTATTTTTGATAATGGAGGGAAATTGGTTCAGAAAGTTGATAAGTGCAGTCAAGATATCCTTTTCTGTGATAAAGGGTTCCTCATAGCTGTTTTCAAGAGAAGATTGAGAAAGTCTCTAGTACCTTTTAAACCAGCCATTCAATGGTTGAACATTTTTAATGTTTGTTTTTCTATACCATCTGTACTGTGTCTTGTCAACTTGCTTTTTACTGTATATCCCTACTAGTATTAATTTTCAGTTTAATATTACAGAATTGATTATTACTGCTGGTGGTGAGAATATCCCTCCAGTCCCTATTGAGGATTCTGTTAAGGAGATGTTACCTTTTATCAGCAATGCCATGCTCATTGGGGACCGAAGAAAGTTCCTGTCCATGTTGCTGACACTCAAGGTACAATGGATTGCTTTTTGCTGTTGTGTGTTTATTGGAATATGTCAGCTACCATACTCCTTTTCAGGGCTGGTATTAGTAGTTTTCCTGAGTTGATAAAACAGTGTGGAAATGGAGAGTGCATCAGGAAGGGGGTGCAGCACAGCCTTTTAGTGAGAATAGTGAATTGCAAATTAACAAGTACTAAGAATAAGTTTGGCCTTCATCTGACCATTTCATGTACCTATTTTCTGAAAATTATTCCAGTTCAAGTTTGAATCCATTTCAGGGGCGCTCATCCACATTTTAACGTATGGTCCATTTGAATTTTAACTGTTAACTTGATGCACAGATCTTTGGTTTGTAAGAGAAAAATCAGACCTACCAGATTACAATGACGCCGGCATGGTAAAAGAGTGTAAACTATACAAAGTTGCTGCCAGATTCGACCTGTGTCAGTGGTTGCTGAAACAGAGCAGAACTACCTACTGCATTATTGTGTCGCCTACCTAGTTTGAAATTGTACCCATCCCATTAAAGCTGAAACTGTGCTTCAGTAAAAGGGTAAATATCTGACATTTTCTACTTATGAACATGATATGAACTAATATTTTCTATAACTAGCCAGCCATGAGTTTTAATGAGCTATTTGTATGGGATGAGTTTAGCACTGGCTTGCGTCCAACAGTTTATCTAAAGCAGTTGCTTTTGGGTTTAGTCTTGGAAGGGCTAGCTGTGTTTTTGTTTCAAACTTATTTACAATCCTGAGGGAGGGGTGTCTTTTTCCCTGTCCCTTGATTTGATGTCATTGTTTGATTATATCGCTGTTTCTGGATAAGAAATTTAGAAATATTTGAATTTTTGCCATTGCTTTAAGTGCTTCAGTCTTATTTTTTGATTAGTTTTTTCTCTGAAGTCTGTTCCCTCAATTGAGTCCTAATAATAATGATTGATAAGTAGAGCCAACACTGGGCAAATGCCACTGAATAGCACAAGACATTATCTGGATGATAATTTTTAAATCCAGGATTAAAAAAAAAAAAAAACACTAAATTCTCTCCATGTAACAAACATTATTGCTTTCTAAATTACAGTAAAAACGTTGGTAAACCCACATTGCAATTTTTGGATTTGCACTAAAACAAAAAACTGGTAAAACACAAGAGTAACCGTGAGAAAGCAGGACTGAAACTAAGAAACATCTGATGTAAACTGTGTTATTGATCAGGACGAGATGCCCTTTAGCATTTTACAGCAAAAAAGTTTGTACATGATTGTATCTTCAAAGAATTAGCAGTCTGCTGATGAATGAATGGCACCTTATTTTAAATTCATCTGCACACTGGTGCCTTTCAAAAAGACATTTACAAAAAAGAAGCTATTTAACATTAGTTTTTTTCTTTGTGTCCTATTTTTGTAGTACTAGACTTGACTAACAGTAGAGGTCACCATGTGTATTTTTTTTTTTTCTTCTCTAAAAACAACCCTTACATATACCTTCAATGAGATCAATAATTCACTTTATAATTCAGTGGGAAATGCATTTTATTGTTCAGTACTGCATAGCTTGCTCCATGATCTGAATACTGTATACAGTGCAGTCCATAAGTATCTGGCACAGTTTTGTTAGTGTGGCTCTGTACTCAAGTATGCTGGCATTGAAAATGAGACAAAGGACATGAGCTTTTGGTGTAGACTTACAGCATTATTTACATTAGAACATTAAAGTTTTGACCAGAACAGGTCATTCAGCCCAACAAAGCTCACCAATCCTGTCCACCTTATTTCTCCAAAGTAAAATCAAGTCAGGCTTTGAATGTCTCTAAAGGTCCTTCTGTCTACCACACAACCTGATAATTTATTCCATGTATGTATGGGTTTTCTCTGTGGAAAAAAAAAAACAACTTTTGTAATGTTTGACACTTGTTAAAGGTAAACTTCACACTGTGTCCATGTGATCTTGTCGAACACGTGTTAAAGTAACAGACTCCATCTACTGTACTTGTTCTGTCAGAGTTTTAAAAACTTCAGTCATGCTAACTATTAATTCCTTTCATCTTTCCCTCTAATTCATACCCTGCAATCTTGGAATCTGCCTTGTTGCTCTTCTCTTGACTTTCCCTTAGCACTACTGAGTCTTTTTGGTAGTCTGGAGGCCAAAACTGCATGCGATACTCCAGGTGAGGCCTCACCAGTGTGTTCTAGAGCTTAAGCATAACCTCTATTGACGTGAACTCTAAACATTGTGCTACATAGCCTAACATGCTGTTTGCCTTCTTAATGGCTTCTCTGTACGCTATCTGGACATTGATGAAGAGAAGTTCACTGTGACTCCCAGGTCTTTCTCATAAGTGGTACTTGAAGTTTCGGACCTGCTATTTTTTAATCGTATCTAACATTTTCAGCTTCCTATGTGTATTACCTTATATTTACTTGCATTAAATTTCATCTGCCATAGCCTGTATTCTGTCCAAATCCTTCTGTAATGATTTGTCTGATTCCAGCTTAGTTCCCATTCCACCTAGTTTTTGTCTTCAAATTTAACCAGCTTGTATTTTAATTTATATATTTTAAAAACCCCTGTGGCCCTAGCGCTGACCCTGAGAGACATTTCTTTTAACATAATTCATACCTAATTCTGATAAGGTTCCTTGTACTATATCCCTTTGCTCCCTGTGTTTTTAGCAAATTTTGCACCCATGTGCACACTACACCCTGAACTCTCACTTCTTTTAGTTAAATGACCAACCTTTCATATGGGGCCTTATTTAACTTGATTTTCTGAAATAATTTAATATCATATGGCACTCCTCTTATCATGTGCTTTTGTTGCTTCCTCATAAATTCCAGCATGTTAGTGAAACACAGCCTCACCCATCTTGACTTTTCACTGAAACTCCTGTCCTTGATGTGTTGCTCAGTCCTTGAATAATTCCTTCCATTGACTTACCTGTGATTTTATGTTTAATTACCAATAGTTACTTGGATCTGCTCAGTCACCCTTTTAATAATATTTGCTGTTTTTCCAGTCCATAAGAATTTTCTCTGTATGCTGTGAGTTTCAAAAAATGTCAAGTTGTTATATGTGCACTAATTAACTTCTTTAGGCTGCAAGGATAAATGGTATCTGGTCCTGGTGATTTTGTTAGATTTCAGCCTCTTTAATCTAAGCAGCACTTATCCCTCTACCATTTCCAAATCACCTCTTTAGTAGTCCTTGTTACTGCTGGGAGGATATCCACTTAATTGTTAATGAAGTTTTCATGTGTAGGTTTTGAGCATTTCTCATTTCACTGTCTGTTCTCTCCATTAGTGTTCCTGATATGCTCCTCCTCGTAGACTCCTCGTATTTTTTTTGCTACTGAAAGAATCTTCTTTGGATCATCTTTCACTTTTTATGCAGTTTCTCTCTGACTGTCTTAACTTCCGTAACATCCGTTTTAATTGTTGTTCTCATGATTTCATGTGCTATTTGGTTGGCACTGGAGTCCTGTCTTCTACACCTCTATATAGCTGGCTTTTTTTTTTTTTTTTTTTAAGCTTCTTTTCTCGTCTCCTTATTTACCTACTGCAAAGTTTTCTTTACTGTAAATACAGCTTTCAGATTTTTGGATTTACAGTACTTGTCCTGCTTTAAGTAACATTTTAAAACCTATTCCACTATTTCACAATTGTCAGCTTATGCCAGTTTATACCTTTTAGACTTGGCTGTATCTGCTGAAAATTTGCCATACTAAATTTAAACTTTTAACAGTTTTAATTTTTGCTCTGCTCTGCCAAAACACTGAACGATATTATATTATGGTCACTTGATCCTAATAGTTCAGTCACCTCTACATCCTCAATTCAATCCTAGTTATTACAGAATACTAAATCTGGGCAGACTTCTGTAAGTAATAGTGTTTTTAACATGCGGTGCTAAACTGATTACATCTGAAAACTCCTGCCTATGTGTTCTGCTATTAGTAAGGTTAGCGCAGTTGAAATTTTGGTAATTAATGTTCCCCATGACTATAATATCCCCCTCTAAAGTTTCATTTTTAAATGTTATTAAAATGATGCACATTGAAACTGCTGGCTAATGTGCAAGTGCTTCAGGCCCGTGCTGTAAGCTGTTGCAATACCTGGCCTAACAGCGCCCTCTAGTGGGAAGACTGAAGTTTAGTTTTTTTTCCCTTAACCTGTAGAGAAAAGCCAAGCAAAATGACACCTTTTATTGGCTAACTAAAAAGATTACAATATGCAAGCTTTTGAGGCAACTCAGGCCTCTTCTTCAGGCAAGATGTAATGTAACCTTAACCTGTTAATTTTCTAAGTGCCTCTTCTGCCTTGGTATCCACTGCTTCATTTTTTACCCCCTTTGCTGCAGAGTAACGTCAATCCCGACACAGGTGACCCAGAGGATGATCTTGCCCCTGAAGCAATAGAGTTTTGTCGGAACATGGGTAGCAGTGCAACAAAGGTGTCTGATATTGTTGGTGGAAAGGATAAAGCTATGTATGCTGCCATTCATGAAGGCATTACCCAGGTCAATGAGCAGGCCACTTCCAATGCCCAGAAAATCCAAAAATGGTTGCTACTGGAAAAGGACTTTTCGATGCCTGGAGGAGAACTTGGTAAGCTGGGTACATGTGGGAAGTGTTTGTTCTTGTCAAGAAATGCTTTTCTCTTCCACTATAAATTTCAACCTTTACTCCTTTTTAAGGGCCAACAATGAAACTTAAAAGACCAGTTGTAATGAAGATGTACAAGGACCAAATTGAAAACTTCTACAAGGATGTGGTGACCCCAGTAACTCCAGAGAATCCTCTGCCAGTCAAATAGCCAGGTTTTCAGATGTCTGCTTTTTGTGTACAGATGTGCTGCTTCTGTTTGGTATATGTGAATTTAATTTATTGAAATTTTTTTTTCAACCGGTGATAAAATAAACCCAGAATCATTTGAGTGACTTTGGTGGAATTGTTGTTCTTTAAAGATGGCTTCATGCTGTTTGGTGCAGAAGGTGTAATTTTAAACATTTTTGTACTCTTAACACCCACCTTTTAAAATGAGTGATACTTTGTAAATAGATGATCTTCAGAGCACCTGGATTGTGTGAACTTCATGTGGATGTGTTAGACAGTCGTGTAATTTTTTTTTTTTTTTTTGTTTGCTCAGAGTTAATAATGAAGTGTCCCATTAACTTCTATTTTTCTGCAGTGTTTAAAACGATGACTCGGACAAACTGGTGGGTTTGCAACTTCTAGCTTTGCAAATTGTTGGGTACTTGAAGCAGCAGCTTCTCATATATTCTACATAAAGAAATTGCAAAGTTACGGAAAAAATGTGGCCATTTGAAGGTTTTCTGCAAAAAAAAAAACCAATATATCACTAGGGGACTTTGTGCCAGCCACTTTGCATCTCTGCTGCTCACATTTGTGGATCTCACTTTCACCAAACAACAAATGTTTTAATTCTCGCTGATATCCTCTTCATTGGGAAGAAACACTACTTTTACCTGATGGCAACACAAATTAGACAATCTACAAGTCTCCGACTCGAAGTTTAAATCTGAACAATATATTCAATCTCTTTAGCTGTTCCGTTGTTTCACCGGGGAGTAACTTCCATTTGCTTGTGTCAATGCGATTTTTTTACTATCTTTTTTTTTTTTTTTTTTTGAGACTTTCGAATTTTCGTACCTCCATTATCTCTAACCTGCTATGCATGTGCATCACGCCAATGTTTTTGAATTCTTTACGACATTCTGCTTTGTCATCTGCTCTTTGCCCTTTATTTCCGGTCCCGGGCCTAGTTAAATCTCTTTGGCACCAAGTCTTGTCTCATGGGACTTGAAAGTGTCTCTCTGAGAAAGTCTTGTCTTGTCACAGGATCTTTTTATTATAATAGAAAGACGTGACTATAATTGGTTTTAATGATGAATGCTTGCCAAGTCAGTGGGCTAATGATAAAGCCCAGTTCTGTATATGAATTGGGAAAAGATGGGGGTTTGTAATCCCATTTAAAAAAATAAATAAATAGAAATTGTAAAATAAAAGTAAGGTTTTTGCCATATTAAGAAAAAGTGTTAAAAGTAAATGGAGCTATTGGGATTTAATAAAGCTTGAGTGGTGCCGTGTAGAACAGTCTGTAAACTCCACCTGAGCTTGGTTATTTTTTTCCACCCAGTACCTCGAAGAATTGGGGGAGCTGTTAGAAATATTAGAAAAACTGTGATGAGATCAGACCACTCAACCCAACAGGCTCGTCCATTCGAAACTGCATAAATTGTGACAGACTTCTAAAACCTAAAACAGTAGAACCCTAGTGGCATACCCACTATTTCTGCCTCTGTTGTGTCTCAGATGTGGTTTGGAGGACAATATTCTTCATTATTCATTTTTTATTTTTAAACCATTAGCTAACTTCTCCACATCTAGTGGGCCCTTTTGGCCCAGCTAACTTCAAGTTTTTAACCAGTTGAAGACTTCCTGAAAATTGGTATCTTTTAACTACAGTGGTACCTCGGCATATGTCCTTAATCCGTTCCAGACCCTTTAACTTTTACCAAACAGGGCGTATACCAAAAAGTTTTTCCCATAAGAAATAAAGGGAACATGATTAATCCATTCCCATGAAAAAAAAATCCTGTTATTGGCATATTATACATTAATGGGGTTGTATAAAATAATTTAAACACTGCTTAATACTAAAGTACATAAATACAAAAGCAATTAGATGAAATAAATGAAAATTTAACCTCACTTTACGTTTTAATAACGTCTTTGTTTTTCACAATCGCAGATAACATCGTTCTCGGCATACAATATGCAGCAGCCAAGTCCAGTATACGCATGCCACCTTCATACTTTTCAACAATCAATTCAAATTTACGCGAAAAAACACAAAATCAAGTGAAAATTCACAGAGAGTTATAGTGCGAGTTGTTAACTTAATGCTAGCAACTGGCGTACTGACGCTCGTGGGCAGTCGTGGCTTTGTCTCCAGAGAGGTCAACAAGGGTAGTGTGCGGTGTTCTAGCATGCCAGTCATATTCCAAACAAAGGTCGTATACCAATTAAAATTTTTACCACATCCAAACAGGACGTATGCCAAGTTAGACTTATTCTAAAGCGGACGTATACCGAGGTACCACTGTAATTCATTTTCACAAAATGAGTTCAATGAGTAGTGGAGTTGTAGAAGATGGTCACAGTTTTACTACTGAATCTGGCATCTGCAAAAATAGTTTGTTCACTTATTTTACAAGCTCTAATTTGTAACTGCGCAGTAAACACCACCAGACTGCAGGATATTCAACATGAGCGTTTTAATTTCATTTTGCACATTTGTTTGTACAAGGATCTGTCTTTTCTTTCATGAAAGTCCGAGTGAAGCGATTCTCTCAAGCTGCAGCTTTGTGTTCAATTTCCCCCAATTTAAGTCGGTGGAAGACTCGGGCCCTAAATCTGGTGCCCAGTAATTTCCAGACTTTTAAACTGATGTGTTCTGGTGAACAAATGAGCAACTGTAGTCTGCAAGTCTAACATACCCCAGAATTAGGAGTTGTGTAACATGACATCGGCTTAACCTCCATGGTGTTAACCCCCAGTGTGACTTGGGCATGGAATTCTATGGAAGTGCAGTTAGACCCGAGTCAGACTTGGAGTGACATGAATGATCCACTTTAGTGTTAAGCTCAAATAACTCCTGGGACAATTTTCTGCTGCCATCTAGTGGAATATAATAGGCTACAAAAAAAAAAAGTTTGCTTTCTGCCACTGGCAACCCTGTGCTAACTCGCCAATACTCACGAGTGGGACAGGGCATTGGCAATGGTAAATGAAAAGCTGTTGGGCCCATTGCTGAAATCGAGTGGTGGTGATGATGTGAATTGGTCACCAGAGGTTAAGAAGAACAGTGACACTGACACCCATTCAGTAGATTCCAACTTGCTTAGCTTCGGTGATGATCGTGTTTGGTGCTGACAGTGCTGCGTCTCCTTGTTTCTTATTTACGAGTAACCCCGGTCTAAACAAGCCGTTTGAGTAAAACACAATGCCACTTGCTTGTCATGCCCCGTCAGTCTGGCAGCGTGAACGTGTTGAGTGGCAGCAGGGTGTGGTAACTGTGCACAAAAAGGAAAATCAATGGCAATCAACAAGACAGACCTGTGCCTCTCAAGTGCTGTTCATAATGCAGCAACTGCCAATGACCGTGGGAGGCGAAATGTAAAAGTCGACGCTATACCTTGCGTCGTGGTGGCCTATACAATGGGCAGGCTGATCTTGCTGGTCTGGCAGTGACGTTCTACCCTGTCATGCAGAAAAATATATAAAAAAAATCTTAGGCCTCATTGTGAAGAGTGCCTACATGTGTTGGTGACCGTTTCGAAACGCATCACATGAAGCATGTATATTAAATCTGCATCGGAACAGCAGTGGACATTAGACGTACCGCTCCTGCTGGAATGATCCTGACGTTTTAGTGTTTACATTTTTCCGTTACACTTTTTTGTAAAACATTTGATGCTTTTGGCTCATTTTTTCAGGCATAAACAACAGTAACGAGGTTACCCAGCTAATCTTTAGATGGTAGATTATTGTAAGGTAATTTCAGTGTTTACTCATTTTCTCATCATTTTTGCATGTTGTTGGCCAGTTCGAATGCTAGTGGCTAGTGTTAAAAAGATTGGTACTAAAATTTTGACTTTGTTTTCAATACCAGCTTTCGTACTCTTTACCAACACGGTTCTGAAACAACAGGTAACTCTGAAGCCATCGCACCGCACTCCACTTCCGTATCATTGCTGCAGAGTCCCAATTGCGTTGAAGCAAATAAAAGGGGTGTGTGGGTGTCCCCTGTTAAGTCCCAATCACTTTGAAGCAATGGTTGGTGCCCATGAAGTTCAGATCATGTCAAAGAATTCAGGGGGTACCCTGAGAAGTCCTGATCGTGTCAAACCTGTACTTCTCCATGAGGTCTCAATAGCACTGGAGCACATACAGTAGTTCTCCCCCCCCTAAGCTATTTGAGAGATGGGGCCCTTTATAAGTCCAGATATTGTATGTAAGTGCCAAATATGATTTGTTTTGGGGGGCCCCCCAAGAAGGCGGGGGCCCTAAGCTATAGCTTGTGTAGCTTATACGTAAATCCTGCACTGCTCCCCCACAAATATCCACGGTTGACGATGGGGTTTGAAATGAAGAAAAAAAAATTCAACAATACTGTAAATGGTTTGGAAGTTTCAGACCACCTGCCGAGAGGGTAGGGTAGTACACAGACTGTAACATGGAGAAGCCCACCAGCCGAGTCGCAGCTATAGAGGACTCCTCTGCCTTCACTTCCCTGAGGAACTCCCAGCCAGTCTTGCGCTACAAACAAAGTGTATCCCACAATGCCTTCGAGGTTGGTCACTTGACACCCCGACATAACGGAATGGCCACGTCGTCAGCCAATACGGCCATTGGATACATAAAGGTTACAGGAGGGTTAGTCGACTCGGGGCACTTCATGACAGTCACCATGGCCGTTCTGTGACTTGTCGTAGGTGTTGCAGGCTGCGGTTTGAACCATCTCACTGATCGCATTCACTGTCATGATATCCCAGTGCCAGTTTTGCAAAAAGGCCTTATTTATTGTAATAATGGCTGCAAAGTGCAAGAGTAGTGAGTCTAAGCCTAAAGTGCTTCCCCTTAGTCAGAAAGTGATAATTCACGACACGATTTAAGAGAGAGAGGTTGGGAGCATACGCTTATAGTGCGTTGTCACACCCACCACACGCCAGACCACCTTGATAGGGACCCGAGTGCAGTGGGTGACACCTCAGCACCACACTGAAACATACACTGGCTAGAGTGCCAATCCTGCCCCAAACCTCTCAAGATTTCCCTGTAAGTTGGAGGACCTGCTTGCAGATTAAAGTCACACCCTGGACGGGCGATTGCAGGTTAAGGGCCCAGTGGAGTAAAGTCACTTCTGGTGTTTACAGGATTTGAACCGACAGCCTTCCGATTACTAGCGCAGATCCCTACCTCAGAGCCACCACTCTGCCCGTTATGATTTAAGAGAGAAAAAGAAAACTCGCATGTGGAGATTGTCAAGCTGTATGGCAAGAACAAATCTTCACCACGTGAAATCAAGAAGAACAAAGCTAGAGTTTGTGCTGATTTGTCTGTTGCACCTCATATTGGAGTACATATTGCTGCAGTGTGTGATAAGGTGCTAACAAAGGTTCAAAAAGCTTTCAAATCTGTTGGTGGAAGATACGACTAGAAAGCACGCACATTGATGGGAACGGGTTACGGCAAAACAAGGGGGGGAAAAGGTGACACACAAGAGCAAATCAAGCCATTTACACCAAGAAAGGGACAATTGCGCAGACCTGCAGAAAAATTTTAAAAATAACTGGAGAAGATGAATCAGCTGATGAGGAACCTGCCGTCATATTTCTGGCAGAGTTGAAAAATAATTATTGAGGATGGAGGCTACCATCCTAAACAAGTTTTTAATTTTGACGAAACGGGACCGTTTTAGAGAAAGACGCCTAACAGGACATACTGTATGTCCACAAATGTGCAAAACAGGCACCAGCTTTAAAGCATTGCAGGAGAAGCTAGTGTTGGTATGATGTGGCAATGGGGGCAGGCGGGTGGATGATAAAGCCTGGCATTTGTTTACCTAGCAAAAAAATCCTCACGCTCTCCAACACAAGAGCAAGAACTATCTGCACCTCTTCTGGTAACCCAATCTCAAGGCATGGCTCACAGTAGCATTAGTGACTGAACGGTAACACCAAAGCTTCATGCCCAAAGTAAAGAAAGATTTGGAGAAGGAAGGGTTGTCTTTCAAGGTTTTATTAGTAACAGGCAATGCACATCAAAGATGAAAATGTTAAGATGGTCATTTTACCACCAAATACGACCTCACTGCTTCGGCCACTTGCTCAGGGTATCGTCAAGTGTGTGAGGGCCACCTACACCAGGTGGGTGTTCGATGTGATCCAAACAGCGACTGAGGCCGACCCGATATTGAGATAACGGACTCATTCAACATTGCTGATGCAATAACCTTCATCAGAGGAGCAATGGATGAATTAAACCCAGACATGGTGAATACATGGTGGAAGAATTTGTGGAGTGAATTCATCCAAAGGTTTCCCAGGGATCGATGGAGAGATAAAGGAGATCATTCAAACTGCACGACACAGTGGAGAAGCACTTGTTGATATGATAGATGAAGTAGTGGAAGGTCATATTGAAGGAAATTGTGACATTTTGATGAACAAGGAGTTGGAAGAACAGAGGAAAAAAAATTATGCTGAGTTGGCAAAGTGGATCCTTAGAAAATGTAATGAAGCACTTTGGATGGTACGGATTCTAAAGGAGAAGATAACGGATGATATACCGATGATGGAACATGGTACTGAAGTTACCTGTTTGATAACTGAAGCAATGGCACCTCTCAAGCACATGTCTGATGAACTGTAAAGGTAAAAGCAACAGCAAAGAGAACACCCCACCATCACCAGAAGGTCAAAAAACAAAAAGCGTCCGTGATCAACAATCCCCAGTAATCAACATCGTCTGCTCCTGATGTCATCCCCCCATTGTCCCCTTCATCTGGTCCACCTTCTACAGCTGCCGAAGAGGATGATGAGGAGTACTCTGGCATTTTGTTAGAAGGTCAACAGCCTGACACAACATCACAGTGCCTACTGTATACCCCACTTCATCTCATCGTAGGCATTGTACAGTTCAACATCATCGTATCATCAAGAATCATTTCATCAACAATGACGCTGGTGAGTACAATTTAACAAATGAAATCTCTTACTTACAAGTTATGTACCGCTACATAATACAACATTTTTTCACTGTAAAATGTGTAATGACATCTCTTTCCATTGTTCCTTCATCCTTTGAGGGCTTTAGGATTGATTACTAATTTAACATTGGTAATATCTTAACTGCATAATTTATCAAATAATGATACATGAAAATCAAGTTATATGTGGAGTTTGCTAATATCTGCTGTCAACCTTAGAACTTGTGCCCAGCGGATGCTGAAGTTTCATGAAGTCTACCAAACGACTGTTTTTCAGCATCTACTGTAGAATGGCAACTGAGAGGCTGGGACTGGGAGGACAGCCAATGTTTACTTCCAGTACTGAAATTCCCAAGGGGCAGGTACCATAATGTTTTAAAAGTTGAGTTTTCTGGTACTTTTCCTTTACCGTACAACCTTACAAGCGGCACACCAATCCTACCAGCCCCCAATGTCGTATTTTCAATAAGACCTGAACAGATGACTTTGCTTCCCAAGAATGTGCTGTTCTCCTGAAGCTGTGGTCCCAAAACGCAGTCCTGCAGATTTTTGATCCAACCAGATTCACAATCGGTGATAATAACTGATCTCAATTACCGCATATACTCACACACAAGTCGGCTGTTGAAACCCGAAAGATCAATCATGAAATCAGACCCCGACTTATATGCCCATTCAAAATTACAACACTTAAAATTTTTCATTTTTTTTTTTTTACATCTTCTTGCCTCCCCCTTCCCCCAATGTCATACCAGTTGCTCAAGATTTTGTTGCGGCAGTACAGTTACCAATTTCTTTCACTACTTCAATGACATTAAATTTAAAACCAGTTTCATATTTTATTCTGATTGAACGCTCCGTCGTAGATAAGGGATGCTCTTATGATAAAAGGTGTATGAGGGTTTGAGATGCAAAAATCACAAATCAGTGCAAACGTCACTTCATAATAGTTTGGCTATTATCGTGTGGTCACGTAGGCACAATACATCTCTATTATAAAAATAAAATCCTGGAGAGAAACACTAGGGCGTTAAGACGTGATTCTCACGTTAAGCTCACAGAAGACACATAAAAGACCCGCAAGAAGAAAGAGGTTGGCCACGGAGCGTCTCGCAGGGACCTTAATCATGAGACTTTGTGTCAAGAGATTGACCCAGGACTGTCTCGTGGTGACGTAGAACATGAGATTCTTACAAGACACTCCCTACTTACAACCAATATCAAATAAAACCACGGGCAGCTAAACACTCAGTCGTGTGAAGGCTTTGAGCACATACAGATCCAGGGCTCTCAGTGCATATAAAGCGTATAAGGACAATACGTTATAAATGAAACGTAGATGACTAAGCGAAGAAGAAAGCAGCGTGGAGAAAAGAGACTCAAAAGTGTTGGAGAGAAAAAAGAAAAAGAATAATTTAGGTGCAAATTCTGAAAAAAAGGAAAGTAATTATCAGCCCGGAACAAGTGGAACTGAAAAAAAAGCACATCCAATCGGGCTCAGAATTAAAAGACAAAGAGTAAAAGACAAAGTAGAACTTCATAAAGATGTTCACAAATGTTGGCGCTATACACATGCAGAGCAGGTTAGAGATTAGGAAAGCAGTGGAATTCGAAAGGCTCAAAAAAAACAAAGAATGTTGGCATGATACAAATGCAGAGAAAGTTAAAGAATATGAAACCAGGAAAATTAGAAAGTATAAAAAAAGAAAGTAAAGATCGCAGTAGCACAAACAAATGGAAATTATTACTCGAAAAAGGAAAAATAATCACCACGGACCAGGTGTCATTGAGAAAAAGTGACAAAGCGAGGTTAGAAATAAAAGAGTAGAGTAGAAAACAAAGTAAAATGTCATAGAGGTTAAAAAACAAGGGGACATGCAGTGCAGGATACAGAATATGAGAGCAGAAAAAAACGACAGTGTCAGAACAAAGAAGGTAAAGATCGCATTAGCGCAAACAAAGAGAAATTATTACTCGGAGAAATAATGAAAAGGTGAATAGAGATCGAATATATGGACATAGTTGATATGTCAGAAGTATGTAAATATTGTAAGGCTTTGAAGTTTAAGTCAGAGAATTTAAAAAACGGGGTTTACCTCACATGCATTTATTGGTTACTTTGTAAAAAAAAAAAAAAGTTATTTATTAACTGCTGATGATGTCGATCGATTTGTCTGTGCTGAAATTCCAGACAGAGAAATCTATCCTGAATTATTAAACACACATCTCACTGGCATCATTAAAAATATTCAGCATATTAGGACTTGAAATATTCCAAATATTGTTTTTACAGAAGTTCTGAAATAAAAGTGAAACTAATGAAATAGCAACAATTCAAAGAAAAAAAAAAAAAAATCTTAAAAGCGTGTATCCGGAAAACAAACACGGGGGTTGGCGAGCAAAGCCCCTTAGTAGAAAAAAAAGAAAGAAAAAAAAGGCTGTGTGCTCTGTGGTTACTCCCTCAGGTGGGCGTTTAGCATATTATAATCTCTTGGACCAATAGCGTGAGTTTTCCGCATTAGACTTAAACGACCAACATTATAAAATACCAGAAATAATACTTTAAAATCAGGTCTCGACTTATCTGCGAGTATATACGGTAGTTAGCTCATCTTTGTTTTCTCTCCTCTTATTCTGCATTCAGAAAGGCACAGTGGTAGGATTTTTACATTATAAAACTCTATTTTTTCCTATAACTTTAAATGCTTCACCATTTTTATTGTTTTACAATTATTTTTCCCTTATTCTGTGTTGTTTGCTCCCTTCATTGTATCCAAATAGTGACAATTAAAAACAAACCGAGCAGACGCCCAGGCGAACAACACCGAGTGATGAAAGGCTGCAACTGCTTCAGCATCAGACCGACTAGTTAGTCAATAATGGAAATCAGGATGAACATGAATAAAAAGTAAAAAAGAAATGTGTAACATATATATATACATATATATATATACACACACACACAAACACGAGGGATATTCAAAACGTTTCTGCACTTTTGTATTTTCTTTGGAAGCGATGAAGGCAGCAGGAGTAGTAATTGGCCATTAAAAAGTTGGTGCAATGCTGTAAAAATTGCATTGCATTGCAAACGAAGGTGACTACATAGAAAGTTAATGTGATTTGTTTTTGAAATTCTTAATAAACAGTTAAAGTGTAGAAACGTTTTGAATGTCCCTCATATATACGTGTGTGTGTGTATGTATGTATATATATATATATATATATACACTGTATATATAAATTATCCACATATAACTGACTTAGTTTTCATTAAACAGTACTAACACACTTGGTTTTGTAACTTCTTCATTGATGCCAAAACACAAAAACTGGGAGTATCAGCTCACTTAATGAGGCTACGAGTCCAATTAAAAACAGAATTTGGTTGGAGCAAAAACCTGCAGCCCCAGGATTGAATTTGGGGCCCAGTTTGTGGAGAGGGAGCCCAGCTGGCTCTCGTGTGCCCTTCCACCGTCCATCTATCCCAACAGCTTACTAGAAGGCCCTCCATCAGCAGGTAGCCATTCTGTGCTGCGGAGTTAAATGCGTGACAGGAGCTCATATTACTAAGATCTGCAGAGGTTTGTCTGTTGCCCAGTTCCCCAATCCACATTGTGCTACCGAATAAAAAACAAAGTATGGATCATTTGAGACTGAAACATCAATTACAGACAAAGCTGCACATGAGCAGACGGTAATAGACAGCAGACTGCTGGCCCAACCCCAACTGAGACAAACAGACAGACACATTGAAAAAGTCTTTATGCAGCAACATTGCTCTTAAATACACACAGTAGATGATCTACTTGTTTTATTATACATTTATATATTTCAGTGAAATGCAAAGACCCCCTTTTGTAAAAATGAATATCCAAAAAAGCCCTGCTCCACTGAAATGGACACATACAGATGATGCATTACTTTGCACTCTCCGGTCGTTCTCTTCTTTGGGCAGGAAATCAACACTTAACGACAGTTCGCATGATTGTGGGAGTCTCAGACCGTCAATTCCTCGACAACTTCTGCTAAACGTGAAAGGATATTTGAGTAAATACTGTCTTCAAGACATCAGGCTTGCCCACATGGTTTCAATCTCCAAATCGTAATTTAGGCTTCAACTGTCCACTAAGACCAGTCATTGAAATTTCTCCCTCTCTGTTTCTCATGATGGCATTAATAGTGAAGGACTTTGTGCCATGATTTAAAATGAAATCGCTCTCTCCTACTGCCACCATTAAGGGTTCACAAACCCTTCAAGCCACCGATTAAACACCTACCTACCAGAGGACCCCTTGCTCCATTGTTCATTGTAGACAATTAGGCTACTAAGCCCCTGGTATTTTTTCTCATTTTTTTTTAGTAACAAATGCTTTAGCATTCACCGATTTATTCCTTTATTAAAATGGTCTCATTTTCTTAACCGGACCCATTTTTTCCAGACTACTGGTAAATCAAATCTGGGCTCACTGGTCCCCAGCGGCCATGTTGCAGCATATGCTGTAACAACACAGGGAAGCAAAATACTTGTGTTGCATATTTAATTTGTTCATTGCTCTTCACCACAAAGAGAAGTAAAGGACTCTTGGGCAGCCACCTTGGATTTTGAGACCTTTTTGTTTTTTTTTTAAGCAGCCAGGAAAGCCGTTAATAGAAATCAGAGGAGCTAGGAAGAAATAAGCCTTCATATTTAACCTCACAGATCGGTGTGGCAGCAAGGATCAACATACGGAAAACAACTGTATGGAGATGCCACGTGAACTCCTAAATAACACAAATTTTAATTTGTGTTCAATACTACAAGCGCCAAATCCCCAATCCCCAGCCTGATCCCAATCTACATGGCAGCCAAGATTCAGAAAGGGGACCCCCGAGCCTGTTAAACAGCCTGAAGGAGAGATTTTGTCTTTTTTTTTCTTTCTTTTACAGTTTCATGATTAAAATCTTACCTATCCATGAAGGTAAATTGTGCAAAAATAAAATACATGTATATATAAAATACAACCCCTACTCTTTGTAAATGTGGACCACAGCAGAATACTCCAGAGCCACAGCGAGGGACCAGCTAAGAACATCCTCCCTATGGACATCAGCTGGTGTCACGGTGGCTGGCTGGGGAAGACCAGAAAGAGTGACTGTGAGTGGACTACGGTCACACATCCCAGGAGACACAGCTTCATTTAGTCTTCTTGGTGCAGACTGGACAGAACAGACAGCCCTCAGAAGCACAGCCGTGGTCTTTTTCTGCTTCCCACATTCTAAACAAGGGCACCAAGAGTGCTACATTTGGGGCAGATAGTGCTATCAGCGTATTCATTCCTTCCTTCCTCCTAATCTCTCTCTGAAATCATTCAAAGGGCTGGAGGGAGGAGGAGTACACATTGGAAGGGTTTGCACATACTGCATATCTGTAGAGGTTTAAAGAGCTGTGGCCCATTACAAATGTCCTCCCAAGTATCTACCCCAGTATGGGACAGAATACCGAAGGAATCTTACTGATCAAGCAACATGGGACATGACGTATAATTAAAAAAAAAAAATAATAATAATAATAAAAAGGCAGCATTCCCAACTTGGAATGATGCCCGATACATACACGTATACTGACAGTATATAATAAAAGGGGTGGGGGTTTGGGGAAGGGGGGGGGAGAGAGAGGGCTTCATTTGAGTGATGGCGCTCAAAAAAGATGAGCAAAGTAAAGGCAAAGCCTGAACCTGTCCATGTCTGCTTCAGCTATACAAATCTGGAATCCCTCAGATTAGTTGTGGCGTTGCCAGGTCTTAAAAGCAAACCAGGTCTCTTCCACCATCATAGACTTGGGTGACCGCTCCACTTGCTGGCTATTTCCAGCCATCTAGCCAAAGTGTGGAATGGAACTCCAACCCAACCCATCCCATCCCAAAGGTTCACATCTAACCCACACACTTAGCCATGCCAACCGTTAATAAAATGATCAAGTTAAAAAATAAATACAATAAAAAGCTCTCACTGATTGCTCCTCATTGCTTGAGCTCATGGAGGAGTGGCCAGCTCCTTGCTGCTGAAGACCTCCAACCACCGCCCCAAGCCCCCAATCCCATAAGGCAGCATGCAGGAGAGCTAAGGCAAACGCCCATCTCTGTTTGTTGCTGTGAATGCCTCGGGGATGCCGGCTATATAAATATACACGTAGAATATGTCCATAAAAAAAGACAGCCCCAGCGCTACTGGGGACTGTGTGTCTAATGTGGAAGGAAACAGGAAGGGAGTGGGGCGTGCGGTTGTGGACGACACTTCTCATTTTCTCCCACTTCTGCCGCCATCATCCAGTCCGTCCAACCTAACTGTATTCTTCAAAAAAAGGATCGGTCCCCACCCTCTCTCTCAGTCCAGCACACTTGTTGTCACGTTGCAGTGGGCTCCAGGTAGCTCTGTAATTTACGCACAGTGGACTCATCCAGTGAGAACAAGTCAAAGTCAAAGGTGGTGTTGGTGACATTGAAATGGCCCGTTTCCTCAATCAGGTTGACAATCTGAATGAACACATGGAGAAGGGAAACAAAAAATAAAATTAACAGTTAATAAAAGCAATGGACTGCCATAAATGCTTTGATACATCACTAAAATGGCCTTCATTCACTTAAACAAAGACATTCTTCCCACCACCTAAAACTTAAAGATAATGAATGACATTAAACGAATGAATCTCTAGTATTCAATATTGTAATATATGAAAGTCTTTCCTGTAAAACAGTGGCATGTTACTTACTGTAAACACACAATTCTATTAGTATTACCATCAATCAAGGGAACTGTATGACATTTAGAGGAAAAACAAACACACACAAACTTCCACGCTCAACAGCAGTTTAACAATTTACTTAGACTTTCAAAAAGACTTCAATACAGTCCCACACCGGAGATTAGCTCTGAAACTACAAGATGGAGGCATCAGAAGGAACCTGTAACAGGAGACAAAGGCTACAGATATGAGGAGAATGCTGCACATGGACGGAGGCCATCACTGAAGTCCCTCAGGGGTCTGTTACTTTTTCTGATTTATATTAATGACTAGGGGGCTTCGTCCTCTGCTTGCTTCGCTCCCACCGCCGTGTGTGAGCAAGAAGACCTACGAACTAGTCCCAGCTCCATCTGGAGGAATGCACCAAAATTCCTGCAGTTTATTGTGAGAAGCTTGTGGAAGGCGACCCAAAATGTTGGCTCAAGTTAAATAATTTAAAGGCAATGCTACCAAATATTAACAAAGCGTATAGAAGCTTGTGATCCACATTAAAAAGTGAAATACGCAGTAGAAGATTTACTTTTGCCCTGCACAAAGCAGTTGTCCTTAACAATATGCCAAATTTATAGTTTGTTAGTATAAAATCCGTGGAGGGGATATAAAGTGTGTTTTAAAGACTTCACCCCAAGTGTATTTAAATTTCTGAATTTAACCGTATGTCCAAATAAATGGCACATGCCTGACTCAATCCTTGTGTGTGTGGTTCTGCATACAGTAGAACCTCAGTTCACGACCATAATTCGTTCCAAAACTTTGGTCATAAAACCGAAACAATTTCCCCCCATAGGATTGTATGTAAACACAATTAATCAGGTTCCAGACTGTATGAACTGTATGTAAATATATATTTTTTTAAGTTTTTAAGCACAAATATAGTTAATCAAACCATAGAATGCACAGCGTAACAGTAAACTAAATGTAAGGAAAATTGAATAACACTGAGAAAACCTTGAACAACAGAGAAAGCTAACACTGCAATAGTTCGCGCTATACCGCTACCAACCGCTGGCTAAAAGCACTTTTTTTTTTTAATGAGTTTTAAGCACAGGGAAAAAAATGAATATTTGAAAAAATTCGTAATTTAATAAACCACCAAGAAAAATAACATTGCAACAATGCAAGCTACGAACCGATCACTGGAAACAGAAGTGAAAACAAAATCAAGCCCAGTGCATTCTTTAACTGCCTTCCTACCTTAATGCGTCCAGCTCTCTCTCGCGCTGCCTCTGTGTGTGTGTGTTGCGCTCTCTCTCATGCTCGCTGCACAGGAAATGCTCAGGGAGAGACTGAACATGTACAAACCAAAAGGTAAACTGACTTGTTCGTATACCGAGTGTGTGGTCATGAACTGAGGCAAAAGTTTGGCAAACTTTTTGGTCGTAAACCGAGTTGTACATGTACCGAGACGTTCGTGAACCGAGGTTCCACTGTACTCTATTCTTCCACCATATCCAAAAAAGATGCTGTTAAGCAGTTGGTCACTTTGAATTTAGCCTACAAATAAGCATATATGTGTGTGTGTGTTCTGCGGTGGACTGGTGGTCCATGCCGTGTTGGTTCATGTTCTGCTCCTTGTTCCCCACATCCCTAGGGTTGAGTTGATATTTGATATTATCCAACAATTTGATTTTTTTTTCATATTGACACATGTTCTATATTGATAATCAAAATTCAGGCTTTATATTTTTGTAACCTAATTACTGTTATGTTTACGTCCATAAAAATATGTCAAAATGTAAATTTTTTTGAATAAGAACAAATTTTGATTATTAACACAGTAGGAGAGGTATGCCTGGCATTCAGTGCTGTACCAATGCAGATTTAGAACACATCCTTCATCCTGATGTGTTTTGAGACTGTCACCAATGCACAGCCCAGCGTAATAGGGACAGTAGAACTATGCTTCGTGGCACATTCTTCTTATAATATTTGTTATGTTGCTTGTGCATAACAAGGTAGAATGTCAGAGTCTGATCCACATGATCAACGTGCCCACTGTGTTATTGTAGGCTATCACAGCGCCAGGCTTGGTGACTTCCACAACACTGACAGTTTTGATCATGCAGTGCCACCTGCATCAGTTTCACTATTTGTGCCAACATCTGATGACCAATTCACGTTGTAATCACTACTGCTCGAGTTGAGCGATGGTTCAGTTTCAGTTTTGTTATAAAACTGCCTTTACAGCTTTTAGTTTGTCATTTGAGTTTTTTGAATACTGCGCCCTACTCCTCAACACTGATGAGCTACACTAGAATTAGCATTTCAGAAAATATAGAAAATATTCATGATTGTTTTGCAGCATGATGTTATTTCATCCACTCAACAGCAGCAGAATATGGTTCCGTAAGTTATTCCGACTTAATGTAAAGCGAAGGATTACATGTCACACAGAATGCGACTCTGGTTTAACCGTATTTGCATTGAATTCTGTGCCTAAGTCACGCACAAGGTTAACGCCAAGTAAATTACACAACTGGAGAGTGGCCTACAAAATGACTTGAGGAGGATTAGAAAAAATGTGATTTTGTAAGGATTGCTAACACCGGAGTACACTGCCACATGCAGTGACAAGCAAGAAAATGGAATGGACACGGGGGCAACAGCACACTAATCCGAGTACTGCCTTTTGTCGATGAGACAAAAAGCACAGAGGAAAAGCAATGAAGCAATTTTTTCACATATCTGATGACTGCACATACTGTACTTAATATCTAACCAAATACCAGTGTGAACACTTCCAAGTGGAGGGATGCCTTCTGACTCACAGGGTCTGCCAGACATGTGGTTTTCATTGGCAAAAGTGGCAAAAAAGAAGAGAGTTTGTCAGATTGAAGCCTTACACCGACGTTTTATCAAGGTATGTTCTTGTTTGACACTGCAGGACAAGCCTCATTCAAAGATGTGATCCATGTATTTTGAACCCCCAGTATGAAGATGTTCATCTTGGAAGAATCAGTAACAAACGGTTATTTGAAACACACCATTTAACACCATTTTGAGGGTCGATTGTTCATGTGCTAGAAAACTGTTTGCTCTGCAGTACAGCAGTAGAAAGTGGACATTTGAAATTACTCAAGAAGTTGGGGATTTTCCTTGTTAACGCTGAGTGAGTTTACAAGCAGACTTAAATCGGATTAAAGTGAATAAACCAGTTAAGGCAGAAATTTGGTTTCTTAAAAATCCGTGTTTACACGGTGCCTAATCTTCTGAAATTTTCCTCTGTCTGCCGTATTTGTAAAAGAAAAACAAAGGAGAGTTAAACTCCAACGACGACTACCATGGATCAGAAAATAAGCATGACATCGGATCATTTTCTTGTGTTTTATAAAAATGTTTAGTCAAATTGACACTATTTCTAGATTTCTGTTGCTGGAATGCACACTCTTGTGCTTCTTGCCTCACACCCACTGCTGGTGGAATAATAATAACAACGTAGGGATTTTAACTGCAGAAAGATCATCATTGCATTAGGTTACTCATTGCTTTAAAAAGTAAATTGGACACTAAAACAGTTGTTCATTTAAACATGTTACCCTACTACTCTCAGGATTGAGCTGCCGAGTTTAACGCTGTGTGGTCAGGTCATTAACATTAATTTAGGTATTTCTGAAACATTGAGACAGATTACTTCATGCAGGAGAAGGAATTATGCGATCATCTGAAAATGTATTTTGTGGATGCTTCTACCCTGCCACACATGCATGTCAGAGGGACACCCTTCTGGGCTAATCCAGTATATTCAATATTATGCAGGGGTGAGAGAGGACGCTGCTGCTAAAAGTGTTGTCTTTTTTTCTCCTCCACAGCAGTGATGGGATGCCTCTTGAGGGCATCTAACACCACCCCTTCCACCCTGATAGCTATAAGAATCCAAAAAAAAAAAAAATTCGGAAGTGAGCGTTAGAGGGCTTTGTGCCCTAGGAACCAAGTTACCCAAACTATTCTATAACAGTTCAGTAATTATTTACCCCTTTGATGCTGATCTTTCTGATCATAAAATAGGTCATCATGATAGCAACTGACACAAAGAGTTCATAGTTAATTGCAGAATTACAGTATTTGCCATCATTCTTGACATATGAAAAATTAATTTGAGGGTTCCTCTAGAGAGCCTCTTTCTCTTGCACGATTTGGCCCAAAAATTAAATCAGCACATTGTCATCTCAAAACAAGCTTAAGTTTCGAGTTTGGTATTTTTCTTTTTTTTTTTGCCCAGAGGGGACTGGGCAGTCTCTTGGTCTGAAATCCCTGCAGATTTTATTATTTTTTTTCTCCAGCCGTATGGAGTTTTTTTTTTTGTTTTTTCTGTCCACCCTGGCCATCGGACGTTACTTATTTTTTATTGTGTCTTCTATTTTTCTATTCTTCATTTTGTAAAGCACTTTGAGCTACATTTTTTGTATGTGCTATATAAATAAATGTTGTTGTTAGTTTTCTGTTCAGCCATTTAAGCTCTAGTCTGTCCTGAAGAAACTGTGACAGACAGACAGACAGACGCCCACACATCATCAATATATCGATGTTTTGATTATCAGGGGATCCTAAAACATGGAGATCCACTGAAACCCGGAGATCAAAATTTTTGATTAATCTAAAACTTTCGCTCCTACCACGCAGACTACAGGTTATGGAGGTGGAGGGCACATAGCAACAAACTCAGAACTGCCAAACCCTGGATATGCTGGAACACCACAACCAATGACCTGCTAAACTCTGAAACTTTTGAACTGTTGCCTATTACTCCTTGCTGTACACAACAAAGATGTACTCTCTCCACTGAAACAATGTACACAAACTGCGGGAAAGTGATAATTGCAAAAATGATAAGCTATTACAAGGAGGTTTTCAACTCTGTAGCACGATTCTGGACACCAATCAAACCAGTGTTTCTCACAAAAAGAAAATTTAGTGGCAGGCAGGTGTTGCAAAATGGTTTTGCCATTTTCTATGCATATTTTATATGCAACAACAAATTTACAGTGTACTGCATGATTTCTGATCAATTCTATTTGTTTCATCTTAATATTGCTCTTGGAAAGCCTATTAAATCATCAGATGTATTTATTGACTGTGTGTTCATAACAACAAAGTAAAAAAAGATAATGTGATTTATTGTGATGTTCGGGAAGTTTTTGAATGGGTTGGGTGGGAGCTGGTTGACATCTCTCTATTATAAAAGAAAATTTTGAGACAAGACTATTTCCAAGAGATTTTTTCAAGTACTGCCCTCCTCTCAACCATTTACAGTTAATGGCCCATGCCCACGGTCCTTTTACATCTCATTCGTGTGATTGCTTTTGTCAGACACAGTTCCTGCGCTCTCAGCTCTTCTAAATTTTTATGTTTTCCTCAATTTAAGTTCCCAATAAAACAAGAAGTATTATGTCCAAATCTTAATGAAGAATTTCATCCTGGAGGGTTATCAACAGAAGAAATGAGTACACAGGCAATCCTAGCACAGAGAAACAAAGTCAAACGAATTAACGTAAAAATTGTCGATCGGTTACACAGCAAATTGGTTAAATGTATATCAAAAAACTATGCTGAAACAGTTGGAGGCGATTGTACGGAAGATGAAAACATCAACTTACAATATTCCATAGAATATCTACAACCGTTAACACCATCCTGTCTTCCACCGGCCGAATTACTGTTGAAAGAAGGCTGTATTGTAATGTTATTGCGTAATTGATGTCTGAGTGATGGGCTATGCAATAGGATTCAAAATTGGTCGAGCAATTCTGACATGTAAAATTTTAACAGGCGACAAGAAAGGTAATGTAGTACATTCTCCGCAGATAACGTTAGATACCAAAGGAGATCTTGATATGCCATTCATACTAAAATGTTTACAGTTTCCCGTTAGAATAGCTTTTGCTATGACAATTAACAAATCACAGGGACAAACATTCGAAAAAGTTGGTTTATTTATTACAGAGTAAGAAATGATATTCACTCACGAGCAGTAATACGTTGCGTTGTCACAATGTAAGTCCAAACACAGAATCAAAAGTCTAAATGATATTGACGAAAAGTGAATTCCAAATATTGTTTTTACTTAAGTTTTACAGTAAAAGTGTAAGTATAAAAAGTATTTGCGTGTTAATTACTCGATGTAATGTAAAATAGTTCTATTATGCATATGTAATAATTCCCATGAAAATAACAATCTGTTTAAATTGTACATCCGTTTCCCCATACACGAGCGGCAGAGTAGCACAGTGGCTAGTGCGTAGCGCCAACACGGGGGTTGGCAAGCAAAGCGAGCAGGGGGCAGAGCCCCCTAGTATCACTATAAAATAATAAAGGAAAAGCAGTCAGCAGAAAGAGCAGAGTGCTCGGTCACAGAGACACACATCCCCATCAAGGAATGTGTGGAGGACAATTTTCATGCCCTTTTGGAAAAGTGGCAAACAATTCCCCTCTTCTGTACAAGCCAGCAAAAGGCAGTTCTTCATTTCCACACAATAAGTGCCAGTAGCAAGAACAACTTCAGCACTGGTGTTTAATGTTTTCATTAAAATAACAGTTTAAAGAGTAAGACTTGGGTTTGCAAACCTGTGACCTGCAAAGAATGAATGTCTTTTAAACATGCGGCTGCATTTAATTCTGTTACTCACTTTTCATTGTGGCTACAATTTTAAAGTACTTTGTGCCTAAATTGAAGAGAGAAATGGAATACGCCTGAGCAAAAAAAGTAATACTGATGGTTTCCTCATTGTGATTATATAACATTACTTCTGCTTCTTATATATTTTATGTTCAAATATTTTATTTCTATTTATGTTTTTTATGTTATTTGTTTGTTTTCTTTTATTTGTAAATAAAAGCACTCCTATGTTGTTTTAAATGTGCTATATAAATACATTGACATTGACAATTTCAGATTTGATTTCTAAACTGGGTAAACATTAGCAACAAAATACTTTTTCTATGTGATAATTTGAAGTTGCCAAGTTAGCATTTCCCAAAAAATAGAAAAGTGAGCCAGTGTGCTATAATATGCAACAGAATAGTTGCTGGTGTACCTCAAAAGTATGACTGAGTTAAGATACTGTATACGCTGATCACTCAAAGAAGAGATAAAACGTCATCATGTGTGGTACTTTTAGCAGATCCATTCAAAGTGTTTGTTTAGGAAAAAAACAGTATCAGTAATCTTATATTGTTAGGGTCTAAATCATGACAATTCTTCGTAATCATTATGATGCAATGCAATTTTAAATCATCATAGCTATTTATTTTCGTTTACCTTCAATAAACTCTCTAACAGGAATAGACTACGGATGATAGACTTATGGATCAATCAGGGCTCTTACTTCAGAGAGCTATTAATGATTAGAGTTATTTTAAAAATTGGTTCAATTTTTGCTTTGTTACCCAGATTACCATTAAATTGTAATAATCATCATAATCATTAAGCAGTTTAATCATGTCTATAATATATATATATATATAAATTATCTCACAAAAATGTTACAGTAAACACCAAAATAATATGAAAATGATAATATGACCAGAACAGTTTCATTTTCCAAGGGAGCTCCTCAACACTAAAACCAGGATGCCCCAGCTGCTAGATTTGATTTTTTAGAGAAACACTTTATTACACCTTGCCTCAAGAAGGGGCCTACGCTGCCTTGACAGCTCGTATATTGTAACCTGCTCTGTTAGCCAATCAAATGTGTCATTTTGTTTCACTTTTTATTGCATTAGCGAAATCACTGAAACAGACAACTGTAAAATTTGTTAATTTGTTTGTTAATTCCAGATTACTTCCCTGTATTCCTTAATTTTAAAAGATGAAATCAGATTTGTCTTGCCAATAGGGCAGAATGCTTTTTCTATATAAATGGCCACATTCCGCTTTTTATATGCATATGTGTCATATGCAGGCATAGAAACACTAGATCCTTTAGACAACTGGTACACTACAACACACTCTCCTCATTTATGTTTGTTGCAATATTCACCCCAGGGGATAACTGCTAAAATCTCAACATACCTGCTGCAGGACATTCCGTTCTCGCAGTGCCATAAGCCGTCGATGGAGATCCACAAGTTCATCTGTGTAAGCCTAAAGGACAAGTAGACATAGGGGGTCAGACGGCTTTCATCTGGGATCTCAATGGGAAAAGATGGGAACAAAGGGGAAAACAGGAAGCCAAACCTTGCTCTGTCTTCAACCCGAAGCTTTCTAGACAAGTAGGCAGAACAGGGTTTCCAAATTCAAGTCCTGGACAGCTGTAGCGGCTACACACGTTCCTAACAGAATATGATTGCTACTTGCATATAACACTGCATTTTATTTTGAAATTTAGCAACAAAATGAATAGCGTAGTGTATAGAATTGAATGAGTGGCCCTTAGTGTGCTTGCTAAGAGTTACTAATCATGTGGCCTACTCTGTTCAATACAAGCAGAATGCAATTCTCCCTTCACTGTTGGGGAAGGGGTTAATCATGAAAACGTTCATCTGAATTCATTTTAGCCATATGGAGCACACTTCCTAAAGACAGCTTCAAAGTGTTTAGAAACATAAAAGCACACTACCAGCACCATTTATAGCTAAAACGAAATTCCGGATTTCAATGCATAAACTACCAGTTTATAATATAATGGCGGACATAAATACAATGTTTATCTGACCTTTCTCAGGTTCTGCTTGCTGGTGAGACTTATTAAGCGTCTCCATTATGAAATGGCTTTGCTCTGAATGAATATTTTTCATTTGGAGCCCCTCAACACTAAAACCAGGATGCCCCAGCTGCTAGACTTGATTTTTTAGAGAAACACTTTATTACACCTTGTCTAGAATAGTTTGCAGATTGCCTGGTCAACCTGACAATCCAATCTACCACTTTTTTTTTTTTAATCTGTGCAAAAAATACTTTAGGTATGATTTAAAAAGTTGCCGGATTTTAGTAACTATACATGACATATTTCAAACACAATTCAAAGATGTGCCTTCTTCAGTCATTCTCAGAGGACCCCACAATCAAGGAGTGTCCAAGTGGTAGATGGGAAGAGGAAGACAGGACTGGTGAATGACTTTGTTGGCATATGCAGCAGAACATTAGCAAAACCAAGACATGCTAGTGGTGGACTTCAGAAATAGAAAAGCATGTCAGACTTCCCTTTTATCTATGGACTACAGGCTGAGATGGTGTATGTATACATGTCCCAAGTGTGCACCTGAACTGAAATCTAGACTGGCTGCTGACACTGAAGCCAAATACAAAAAGAGACAGAATCATGTGCATTTTCTGAAGCTCTCTGGTCCTTTCGCATGGGTAGACCCTTTCCTGTATATCTATCAGTCTGTACTTGCTAAGGGACTGTTTTCAAATAGGGGTAACACTGGAGCTGTAGCATGAAGCTCTGCCATGGACACTAGCCTGGACAATTAGGAGACAGCAGCAGGGAACGTATACTGGCTAAGCTGCTGCCCACCACAGGCATTCTCTCTCATCTTCTCCAAAACGCTCTGATCATTCTACAGTACAACTTTAACACAAGGGTGATTCTACGTTGGTACTCCAGGGAGCATTATGTTAGCTCCCAATAGCTGCAAAAAATATCACTAAGTAAAAACCGGTCCTCTTGGGTTTTATGTGCTAACTGTAATATGATTATGGATATGTTGTTAACTGTATTACAATGAAGATGAAACAGTATTCTGTACAGAATGTGTATGTTAGCTGCTGCAACACAGGAATTTCCTTTTAGATAAATAAAGCATCTATAACTAATATGAATTATACTGGGTCCCTATAATTAAGAAAATATAGCAAAATAGTTAAGGGGACAAGTACATTTTTCCGAGAGGCAGAATCCAAGCTACAATAGTTCTAAATGTGGGATAAGCACAATTAGAAACCAACAGGACAAAACACACAAATATATAATGGCCAAGTAAAGGCTACTGGTGTGTTCCACCGCAAAGCGTGGCACAAAAAGGCACATGGCAGCCCGCCTGGAGTTTGCCAAAAGGCACCTGAAGGACTCTCAGACCATGAGAAACAAAATTCTCTGGTCTGATGAGACAAAGATTGAACTCTTTGGTCTGAATGCCAGGCGTCATGTTTGGAGGAAACCAGGCACCGCTCATCACCAGGCCAATACTATCCCTACAGTGAAGCATGGTGGTGGCAGCATCATGCTGTGGGGATGTTTTTCAGCGGCAGGAACTGGGAGACTAGTCAGGATAAAGGGAAAGATGACTGCAGCAATGTACAGAGACATCCTGGATGAAAACCTGCTCCAGAGCGCTCTTCACCTCAGACTGGGGCGACGGTTCATCTTTCAGAAGGACAACGACCCTAAGCACACAGCCAAGATATCAAAGGAGTGGCTTCATGACAACTCTGTGAATGTCCTTGAGTGGCCCAGCCAGAGCCCAGACTTGAATCTGATTGAACATCTCTGGAGAGATCTTAAAATGGCTGTGCACCGACGCTTCCCAACCAACCTGATGGAGCTTGAGAGGTGCTGCAAAGAGGAATGGGCGAAACTGGCCAAGGACAGGTGTGCCAAGCTTGTGGCATCATATTCAAAAAGACTTGAGGCTGTAATTGCTGCCAAAGGTGCATCGACAAAGCATTGAGCAAAGGCTGTGAATACTTATGTACATGTGATTTCTCAGTTTTTTTTATTTTTAATAAATTTGCAAAAACCTCAATTAAACTTTTTTGACATTGTCATTATGGGGTGTTGTGTATAGAATTCTGAGGAAAAAAATGAATTTAATCCATTTTGGAATGAGGCTGTAACATTAACAAAATGTGGAAAAAGTGATGTGCTGTGAATACTTTATGGATGCACTGTATGTCAGAATTTGATTTTATGATTGATTTTTCGCGTTTCAAGACCCACCTCATACGTCGAGTATATGCAGTATATTCAGGTTGTTCCATTTTGGTGGATGATATTTCTATGTAACCAGTACATAATTGGGAATGAAGGGAATCCTGAGCGTAAAAGTGAGCACTCTTTACTTCCACAGTCTTGAATGGTCACCTGCAGTTGAATGTGTTTTTCAAAACAGTGAACCTTTTCTGATCATAGTTTATGAACTACTTTCTAGACATGTAGATGTTGTGGCTTAAATATAAAGCAAACACACACTTTGTCAAGTACTAGATGACAGTTTAAGTTCAACTGACAGAAGCAGTGGTAGAACTTGCATTAAAAAAAAAAAAAACACATCAATGCAGCCCTCCAGGACTAAAATTTGGAACCCACATGGTACATGACCACTATGACCAACACCCACCTTCTCTGCACTTTTCTCAGTGTTCAATGGCAACCCTTGACTCGACGTACCTTGTCATAGCCTTTTTTTAGGATCTTCTCTGGCCGGCTGCAGGGCTCTGGACTCTTCCTCCCAGACACCTGCATCCAAAACAAAAAAATTAAAACAAAACACTTTTTATGTACCTTTCTTGTCACTCTGTCCTAGATGAGCCCTTGGACGTCCATGCTCCCCATTCACTCACCTTGTTATTAGCAGAGCTGTGCTTTTGCGTCGGTGCTGGATCCCGACTAGGGAGAGGCGATTCCTCACTACTGTTGCTCTCGCTGTCCACGTTCAACCTGCCGGAGAAGAGGATCAAGGGATAATGAAAGGAACCAGATGAGGGGGGGAAAAAATAAAAACATGCCAAATCCTTCACCAATTGTAACTCATTGTTTCAGTCAAACGAATGCAAGCCTGCATCTTGTTCCTTCCATACAATTAATCACAACCAATGTATACTATAAAACTAACTTTGTAAAACTCTGAAATTCAATTTTGTTAAATCAGTCATGCATTTTAACAAACATATAATGTATTGACTTTTATTGATGCTTTTCATTGCCATTTCTTTGCTTATTAACTTGTATACCGCTTTTCATATCATTGATGGGAAAAAGCACCAAAAACCTTTCACTATGCCTTAAGTTCTAGCATCGATAAATGGAATTGATGCTCTTGAGATGTCACTTTCACAAGATTAGCTAGAATAGAACCTGCTTTCTTTCATCATTTCTGCTCTGTTCTCACAGAATGACTAAGATGTAGAGAAACACATTTAGGTGCACCATTAAACAACTAACTATAGATTGTTTATATTGTGAGATGAAAATAGGCAAAATGATGATGTGTTTAAGAACAGTCAGAGGAGTGTGAACAATAGTTACAAGGTTGACTTCATTCAGGCATTCCTTAATTAAGAGATGCTGGAAACACCTAATTTGAATTACACTACAGCACTTGGTAGTAATTTCAGTATACTAACTATTAAGTGCCTAAGAGAGAACTCCTCCTTGTTTCTAAAGCTAGGCTGATGTATCTGTTACTACTCTGCACTTTAAGATTTGCGCCTTAACTGTGTCACCATATTTACCTGTGAGTACAATTAGTTTTGATACAGTGGCTTGGAAAAGTATTCGAACTTTTCCACATTTTGTCACGTTACAGCCACAAACATGAATCAATTTCATTGGAATTCCACGTGAAAGACCAATACAAAGTGGTGTACACTTGAGAAGTGGAACGAAAATCATACACGAGTCCAAACATTTTTTTCAAATAAATAACTGCAAAGTGGGGTGTGCGTAATTATTCAGCCCCCTTTGGTCTGAGTGCAGTCAGTTGCCCATAGACATTGCCTGATGAGTGCTAATGACTAAATAGAGTGCACCTGTGTGTAATCTAATGTCAGTACAAATACAGCTGCTCTGTGACGGCCTCAGAGGTGGGAGCAACAACACCATGAAGTCCAAAGAACACACCAGACAGGTCAGGGATAAAGTTATTGAGAAATTTAAAGCAGGCTTAGGCTACAAAAAGATTTCCAAAGCCTTGAACATCCCACGGAGCACAGTTCAAGCGATCATTCAGAAATGGAAGGAGTATGGCACAACTGTAAACCTACCAAGACAAGGCCGTCCACCTAAATTCACAGGCCGAACAAGGAGAGCGCTGATCAGAAATGCAGCCAAGAGGCCCATGGTGACTCTGGACGAGCTGCAGAGATCTACAGCTCAGGTGGAGGAATTTGTCCATAGGACAACTATTAGTCGTGCACTGCACAAAGTTGGCCTTTATGGAAGAGTGGCAAGAAGAAAGCCATTGTTAACAGAAAACCATAAGAAGTCCCGTTTGCAGTTTGCCACAATCCATGTGGGGGACACAGCAAAAATGTGGAAGAAGGTACTCTGGTCAGATGAGACCAAAATGGAACTTTTTGGCCAAAATGCAAAACGCTATGTGTGGCGGAAAACTAACACTGCACATCACTCTGAACACACCATCCCCACTGTCAAATATGGTGGTGGCAGCATCATGCTCTAGGGGTGCTTCTCTTCAGCAGGGACAGGGAAGCTGGTCAGAGTTGATGGGAAGATGGATGGAGCCAAATACAGGGCAATCTTGGAAGAAAACCTCTTGGAGTCTGCAAAAGACTTGAGACTGTGGCGGAGGTTCACCTTCCAGCAGGACAACGACCCTAAACATAAAGCAAGGGCAACAATGGAATGGTTTAAAACAAAACACATATATATATATATATGTGTTAGAATGGCCCAGTCAAAGTCCAGATCTAAATCCAATCGAGAATCTGTGGCAAGATCTGAAAACTGCTGTTCACAAACGCTGTCCATCTAATCTGATTGAGCTGGAGCTGTTTTGCAAAGAAGAATGGGCAAGGATTTCAGTCTCTAGATGTGCAAAGCTGGTAGAGACATACCCTAAAAGACTGGCAGCTGTAATTGCAGCAAAAGGTGGTTCTACAAAGTATTGACTCAGGGGGCTGAATAATTACGCACACCCCACTTTTCAGTTATTTATTTGTAAAAATTGTTTGGAATCATGTATGATTTTTGTTCCACTTCTCACGTGTTCCCCACTTTGTATTGGTCTTTCACATGGAATTCCAATGAAATTGATTCATGTTTGTGGCTTTAATGTGACAAAATGTGGAAAAGTTCTGAATACTTTTGCAAGCCACTGTAACTACTGAAAAGCAGATATTAGCACAATTATATTGCTCAACAGATAAAATTTAAGGCTAACAAAGTGGTAAGTGGTGCAACTGCACAGCTCCATGATAATGCATTCAAATCCTTGTGCTGGCACAAAATGTATGAAGTTAACATATTCTTTTATTTAGGTGCACTGATGCTCACACATTTAGAGTAGAGTAAGCAAGTGTGGATAAGTGAGCAATTCCTGCAGGTACTGCCCTGTACAGTACAGGTCTCGTGTCTGAAACTTCCAGGGTAGGCATTGGTGCCCTGTGACCCAATACAGGAAGAACTGGCAGGTCTGGCAGCAGACCAGATTTTTTTTTTCTTTCTTTTATTGAAGTATGTGTCCTTATCTTGTTGTTTTGGAAGAAAAGCTTTACCCCAAAACTGCACTTGTCACTTTTTGTTTGAAATACAAACTTCAGAGGGAGAAGCCTCATAGAGTACTTCATTAACCAATTAGCATTCCAGCACATCTTAACTCTGTTCCCTTTGAACATCTCTTACGAGAAAATAAGCAGACATGATGATAGTCCATCTAATGATTTTAGTGAATATTTCACGTTTTAATGCTTGTGTAACTGACATTCCTGTTTCCATCCATCACATCTCCTGAATACGCATCATTAGAATAGTATCATGCGATTACTTGACTTTTCTGACGCGACCAACAGTTATTTACTTCATTTGCTAGCTTGGCAGGAGATATTAAATTGCTGATGACAAGCTACAGTTCCTACATTAACACTGCTACTGGTAATAAAAAGCTTTCAATAGAATACTCCAGTTACCTTGCTACAGATTATGGTGGACTCCATACTAACTAGCATATATGGTTTAATATAAATATAACTGCTTCTTAACATAACTCATTCACCGAGAGCAAACATTACTACATATTACAAATGATCAAATACAGTATCTGCTAGGGCTTTGAGTAGGCTTTAACTTAAAGTGTGTCTTTAAAGCGAATGATTTTTAAGTTGTTATGCAAATGAAACTAAAATTGTATGAATTTAGCACTTCCAAGTACACCAGATTTGAGTAACTGATGAAGATATTGGCAACTAAAGCACAGCAAAACTCTTCCATACAATCCAATGAGAAACAATGTACTGTATAACATGCTTAATTTAAACGCCTGATAACTATACACTGTATGTGTATTAGTAGAATACATTACAAAGCTCTTTAAGATTATCATCTTAAAAGATTCATAGGCCAAAGAAAATCAATACCACTGACCTGGAATCCCTATTGGGTGAGCTGGCTTTCACAGGAGTCTCCTCTTCAGAGCTGCTGTCATCATCATCTGTTTCTTCAGAACCGAGACTGTCTACCATAGAGCGCAGGGGACCTGAAAAATAAGCAGCTTTTATCCCCTGAAGCAATACCGCAATTATTTTAGAAAAAGAACTTGTTTTGAATAAAATCCTCAAGCTGCCTGGGTGGAGGCAAGGAATTCTGAACTGAATCTTGGGCAAACTAGAATAGAATAGTAACTCGCCAAGAAAATATTACAGATCCTTTTTATAGTGCCAAACTCAACAATTTCATTGACTACAAACAGGGTTGTCTTTAAAGAAGAGGCTGAACTGGCAAAGGAAACACCATTACCTGTTGTACACTGCACCCTTGTTTCTGTTCCTTCCCGCAGGTGAACAGAATTGTTTGAAATAGGATGTATTCATTTAAATGGAAAATGTTCAGATATCTAGCTGGCTATGGCTGGTGTTGGCAAAATGTGTATCACTTAGATGCAGGAGTGGAGGATGTTTGGTGGTTACTTCACGTTCAATCGGAAATGAAAACGTAGCTTACCAAAAAGACCAAAAAAGAGAGGGTTTTTGGTGAAGAAAAAATTTGATGTTTAATCATTAAAAGGTGAAAAATGCAAATAAATAGTCCATCATCCACCCATTCTAAAACACATACAGATTGGAAGAGTACTGACAGATAAAGAAGAAAACTGCCAATAATGAAAAACACTGGTAGGAAATCCTTTGACCCTGGTAAACAGGTCATAAATGACTAGGTACTTGTGTTTTATTATTAGACGAGCAAGACTTAATAGAAAAATTAAACCAAAAGGGGAAAAAAAAAAGCTGTGTGGTGTAAAACAAACTTATTTTTACTTTACAAGCAGTGCATGTATAGTTTAAGAGTATACCTGTCATTTTCTAAGCCACTTAATCCAGACCATGTTCGCAGTGGGGGATCTGAAGCCTATCCCAGTGTGCATAGGGCACAAGGCAGAATAAACCCTAAACAGGGCCACCAGTCCATCGCAGGGTGGACACACACAAGCACAGACCAATTTAGTGTCACCAGTTTACTTATCCTATATGTCTTTAGGCAGTGGGAGGAAACCCATGCAGACAATGAGAGAACATGCAAACTCCACATTGGGAGGACCCAGGATATTTTCATTTGATGATTGCTAATTGTCCCACACTACAAGCAAAGAGAGTCATCTTTTTGTCCTTTTTTCTGGTCCCTTCATCTTTATTCACACTACTTTCTTGCACTCGCCATGCATGCCATTTTCCTACCAGACAGCGAATGACATTATCACTGATGACAATAATCCAATCCATAGGTAGAGGTCAGAAGAGAACACAAACAGGTGTGCAGTGCTAGTTCCTGAATCTGAGAAGGTCCCACTGCAACCATGTTTAAATATCACAGTAACTACCTTGTCAAAAATACTATATGGATGCAAAAAAATGAAATTAACCACCTTCTCTTGACTCCTCTAAATCAGGGGTTGCCAAGTCCGGTCCTAGAGGACCACCGTGGCTGCAGGTTTTCATTCTAACCCTTTTTCTTAACGAGTGCCCTGTTTGTGCTGCTAATTAACTACTTGTGAATTAATTTGAATTGAATTGCTTTTTTAAGATTTGTTCCCCTGAATTTCTTCATCGTTCCTCTGAATTGCTCAATTTCTTTCCTTAAATGGCACCCAAACAGAAATGAAATGTGAAGTGAGACAACAGAAGACCAACAAAGTCGGGGCCTCAAACTCCAACCAATTTCACTCCAACGAGCTGCTTAATGAGATGCCAATTCTTGTTATTAATTAAACCCGTTCTTTAATTTCATGGCTTGTTGCTGCTCTTGTGGTGCATTAGCAGAGATTTCTGAATTTGTTGATTTTCTCTTGTCTAAGAGCTGCGTTAAAATGTTTTGTGGACCTGAGCAGATCAACATTCCTGAGACCTTCATCTTTCTTTATTTTCAGATATTGTATGATGGACACCAGTTGTTTTGGCTCATTTTGTATCTCATTATTGTTTGGATGCTAATTAAGGAAAAAGAAACAATTAAGGGGTCTGAGTCTTCAAGTACGAGTCAATTAAAATTAGTTCAAAAGAAGTTACTTAGCAGCAAAAACAGGCCACTCATTAAGAAAAGGGTTAGAATGAAAACCTGCAGCCATGGTGGTCCTCCGGGACCGGAGTTGGTGACCCCTGCTCTAAATTACAAGTGATACCGTACCCCTAGAAATGACTGGTACACATTTCATTTGACACATGCTAGCTGACAGGATCAAATAAACTTGGACAGACTGCATACCTTGACTGTGGTTCTGCGAGGGCTGAAAATCTGAATCTGAACTCGAGTCACAGCTTGAACTGGAATTTGATGGGCTGGATGGCACCGACTGCAAAAAGAAAGAGCTATGGGTCAGTGCTGTGTGAAAAGAACCTCACTGGAAGGCTCATATGGGTTAATAGCAACACTCTCCCTATCTATCTCAGTCTGATGCCTTTTCTCCCAGTTTATTTTTACCTCGCTCTATTTTTCCTCTCCCTAGTCTAGTATGCCTCCTTATTACCTCCCCACCCATTTTCTTTCACACACTGCCTCCCTGTGTCATATCATTCTCATTTCCCCTTTCCTCCTCTATTAAATTAATGGACCTTGCTGACATAAACTAACAGGTAGGATTAGGTGAACAGCGTTGCTTACCTCAGACTTAGATGTGGCCTCATCCTCAGAGTTAGACTCTTCACTCTCCAATAGCTTCTTGACATCCTTGTGTTCAGTTGTCTCAGGCTTCACTTTTGCCCAACGGGCACTACCACCTTTATCCTTAGGTGGCTTTTTTTCAGGGAAGCCAGAGGGGGGAGGAGGAGCTGCAGAAGAGGCCCCAGAGGTGGAGGATGAAACCCTGGGCGATGTCCCTGTGAGCCCAGGTGCCTTCCCTCCCTCCGAGCCTCCCTTTTTCTGTTTCTTAGTGCTGGGCTTGGGAGACTCTACACTGGAAGGACGCTTACTAGAACCCTTAGATTCTACTGAACCTCCACCTCCTCCCCCTGTCCCCCCACCACCTCCCCCCCCACCCTTAGGGGACATGCCCTCTAATTTGGAGTCTTTCACAGTCAGCTTGGGCTCCTTAAAGGCCGCTTTGGGTGGAGCTTTGCTCTCCTCTTTGGTGCTCTTGCTGTCCGCTGGCTTTCGTGCCACTGGGGAATCTTTGGGCACCTTACTGGTCTCCTTCTCCCCCATTTCATTCTTTGCTGAAGCTTTGCTCTCTGAGTCTTTACGAGGACGCTCCCGGTGTTCCTTGGTCACTTTATGTGGTTTGGAGGCCTTACCACCTCCACCAGCAACTCCACCACCTCCGCCGCTGCCATCTTTAGACACATCCTAAGGATGCAAAGAGTAAAATCAGCTCAAGTTTTTCTCGAGTTTAAATCTTACGCAGCTAAGGCTGGAAACATTACAGATGAGATTTTAGTGACATTAGTGGGATAATAAGGACTAACTTTAGCACTTTAACAAACTCGCTGTCATTCTCAAGACCTGCAGAATTTGTATTCCAAATGAAATGGTTAAGAGGACAGTCTCACTCCAATCATGAAGTTTTGTGTAACTTTAAGTTTCTTACCACTATTAATTTTACTTCAGCTTTCATCACACGTGGCTACTCAGCTCAGAAACAATCAACCTTTATTTCATAAAACACTCTTTTTTAAGTATTGCCCATCCCAGGGCAATTTAAAAAATACAGATACATAGTACATTTGTTAAAGATTAGTTTATACAGCTGAAGAAGCTCAAGAGCTGTCCATCAGTTACACAGTGGACTGGAAGAAGAAATGGAAAGAGCAACCTTATAATTTAATCTTCTTCTCCACTACATCACACTGTTTGCCAAAGGTCTAATTAAATAATTAATTACTCACTTTTTGATTCATTTCCTTCATAAGATACTTGGCACTCACTGACTGTACTGAGACAAATATTTCTAGAGCCTTCAACAGCCAGTAAAAGATCACCTGATTGGTTGATTTTCTTCCTCACTGATGAAGCAGCTAGTTAAAGTAATCAAACAGGCCAACAAAAACTCTGCACTTAGTATGTGGGCCAACAACAACAGAGCACATTCACAGGAGGCACTGGACAACTGTGTGCCAATTGTTCTTGATAAAAATAAATACAAATAATATATATGAAAAACTAGATTGTTTAGAATAAATAAACTGTAAACTAAGATAATCAAAGTCCGAAGAAGCATTTTCAACTTTACATTACAATGAATACATATGAACTGCGATTTAAAGTCAACAAAACTTCGGCAACAACCTGAAGCACCCAGACACTTTGGAAACCAGTGCAGAACAGCATGTCAGTCCTACTGGAGGTTCACAATCATAAGACCATTATGCTAAAATACAGAAGACTATCCTTTTAAAATAGACACCGATATAATAGAGAGAAACTAAATGTTTATGGCTCAGTACTTAAACTGACATTTGTAACAAGGATTACCCAGATGACTACGTGCAAATCAATTTCTGGAATTGTCAGATACACTACACTGATACATCTGTTCAAATGATTTCTGAAGGGTGATTTGACCAGAGATGTACCTACCTTTGATCCATGTGAAGGCTTTGTCTTTTTAGGATCTGAAAATGCAGACAGTGGAATTGTAGGTAAAATAGGGTAGTCTGGGCTTGGCCTTGAAACCGACTCAGCTCCTTCAGGCATTACCATAACCTAAACAACAGAGTACAATTATATAAAAACAGCTTATATCAAGGAGAGTGTATTAGGGGGCAAAAAAAAGTTCTTTCATTCACGCTGTGTCTTCAGATCCTTCTAGGTAATAAAAAAAACATCCTACAAGATGGACTAGTGTTGCTTTTAGCATGGGCTGCCATGCGACGATGCTCACTAGATACCTAATAGGTCATCTGAAAGTTTAAAAAAAGTTAATTTGATCTTGTTAACCCCGATTGTGACTAGGAATTCTACGGAAGTACAGTTATTACTTACAGGGTAATGCCCCAGTAACTATTTGGACAGCCATCTAGTGAATGAAAAAATATCATGCTGCAAAAAAAAAAATCATGTATTGCTATGTGTTTTGCCACTCATCTAAAGTAACTCATCTATATTCATAAGCAAGGGTGGAGCCTTCAACCAAAACATAATGGCGGGGAAATGAGAAGCTGTAAGGTGAGTTTTAGAACAAACTGAAACTTAACCAATAGTGGAATCAAGCAATAGTGATGACAAAGTGAACTAGTCATCAAACATCGACACTCACAGCGAAACTGGGGCATACAGTGAATTTGACCACCTGAAGGTTCACCCTGGTGAATGGCAAAAAGGACAAGAAAGATGTTGTTTACAATGCAGTAACTGGTGCTCATGTCAGGGTTGTGGAAGTAACTAAGCCTTGTGCTGTGGTGGCCTACAACAGCACAAGGAGCCCATCGATTGTGCGGATCAGGGACTGCCATTTTATACTCTTATGCACAAGCAACAGATAAAATGTTATAAGAAAAGTGTGCTAAGAAACACACTTGTACTGTCCCAACAGCAACACTGGGGTCTGTGTTAGTGACTGTCTAAAAACATATACAGTATCATGAAGGATGTGCTCTTAATCTGCAGCAGTACAGCAGTGGACACTAGACATACCTTTCCTACTGTATTTACATGGATGCTTTGGTATTTTCATGTTTCTATTACACTTAACATTTTTATCTTGTTGAAAATAATTCAAAATTTTTGATTTGGGGGGGTCAACAATGCTAAGGAGGTGAAGAAATGCTCGTTTCTCTGCTTGTGATCTTAAAGAGCTGAGTAATACTAAAATTGCCAATCAAAATACAGTTCTGAAAAATTACTGACAAAATGATACAAGCAAATTACCAAGCATATAGGAGAAATTTCTGTACAGTGTGGACCTTTTACATAGAGTCAAATTAATACATTAGATTACTTAAAATGCACTCTAACAAATACTGCTAAGATATTTATTTCACACAAAAATGTAAGTAAAATAATTTGGCAAGTAAGATTTGTAATCATCAGGGGCCTCATGTATAACGCCGTGCTTAGAATTTGCACTATAACATGACATAAGCACAAAAGCCGAAATGTGCTTATGCACAGAAAAATCCAGATGTAGGAATCTGTGCGTACTCCAACTTCCGCGTTCTTCCGCTCCATAAATCCTGGTCAGCGTGAAAAGTAACACTCGTGCACGCGCCTTCTGTCCCGCCCCGACTCCTCCCAGAATTACACCTCTTTGAATATGCAAATCAATATAAATCGCCCTTAAGCTCAGCCTTCTGTGAAAAGACAATGGGAAAAGCACGGGGGAAAATATAAGAATTTCAGCGAATACCAAGTGTAGGCAAAGAAAAGCATACTATTTGTTCATAAGCATACTACTCACGTTCATAAAGTTGCACAGTGCCAAAATAAAAAAGAAGTTACATATCAAAGTCGCAGTGAAAAGGCAAGTTGTAGCCCACCATCTGAGCTTATTAGGTCACAGACAAAAAAATAGGCACACAGTGGTGAAAAAAGCACGAAATGTCAACCTAAATCTCGAAATTTCCACTTTAATCACGTAGTTTATTTTGTCATTAAAGTAGAACATCATAAACTTCATCTTAAATTCATTTAATTTACTAATTTCTCAAATCCCATTGTAACTAAAGTAGCACGTTAAATGCTTTGGTTTGTATTTGATCTTCAATGTGCTTTGCGTGTGTGAATCACTATGTGTTTCCGTTCTTTCTCTTCCTCCGACAGGACACAGAATCCATTACATTTGTGATATTACAGCTCTCTGAATAATTAAAATACTGAGATGTACTGTATACGTGATATCATTTTCATGATGATTGGAACGAAAGCATGTTAATTAAACATGGAAACACGACGGCGCAGTGATTGTTTGATGAAATAATTTATTGTAGCAGTACTGTCTCTTTCAAACATACTAACCTCCAATTTCTGTCGTTACTTTTCTTTACCCAAATACCCAATCGCCACACAATCAGCCCTGTAATAAACGTTAAGCCATCTGTAAGCTTAGAACGACGATTCTTCAAAACTTTTAAGGAACACTGAAATATCTTCATAGTACGTGTTTAATTATTCTATCCATCTATCCTTCCAGTGTCGCGCCAGCCTCAGCAAATATATAGCGCGCAAGGCAGGGACAATCTGTGAACTTGGTAGTGCTGCGGCACTGTGTCCTAACATGTTTAATTATTAACAATACAGATTATTTAAATGAAAAAGTTGTATCTGTATAATATAATCAACATATTTTGCTGCATTTCATCTTAAAAATGATATCCACATCATATATAAATACGCGCTTTATAAACTGGCGCAGGTTGTGTAATATTATAACTGTAGTGCAAGTTTACAGTGAGGTGATTGTACTTATAAGTACTAACAGCTCTACAAGGAGCAATTGATTGAGTACGTTTATAGTTCTTGGGATTAAACTGTTTCTGAACCGCGAGGTCCGTACAGGAAAGGCTTTAAAACGTTTTGCCGTGGCTTTGGCAGCATGTGCCTGATGCTGTATACCGATAATTCTCTTTCCGATCAGCTGCTGTGATTCCCCACTCAGATACAGTGATATAAATACTCTGAGTGGTGCGGTGAGAGTAATATGGAAAAAGATGATCCGCTGTGGCAACCCTTAAAGGGTGGAGCTGAAAGAAGAAAAAGAAGAAGGTGCAGTGAGAGTAACACTGCTAAAGCAGTTATGGAATTTGAAATACTATGACTAATCCCTGGATCATTATATTGTTACAGGTAATCTACAATCAGATGCATTACACTAATAAACAATATGTGGTTAGTTTTAGTGTATTTATAAAGCCGCATCAGAAATGTGGTTCTAAGAAATAAAAGGGTAACCACACAGGAACAGTAGCACTGCTTTGACGCTGGGTGCCGCCAGTCTGCAAAACCAAGCGGAGAACTTGCGTACAACAGGGTATAAGGTACCGTGGAAAAGTGCGTGGCTTTACGCCAAGTGTAGGTTTTACACATCGCGATTTGAATGTGGAAAAGTTCTTATACAACATCTCTGTGCGTACGCACCGTTTATACATGAGGCCCCAGGACTGAAGGTAAGGTTGAAATAAATCAGGCTGAGAGCTCACCATGGCTGGATGAGATTTGATTTCTAAAGGTTGGTGGTTCAAGCGACTGGAAGTATATTTACTGTAAGAATTTGAATTTTGCAGTTCACTAGACATTACTAGAGCAGGTTAATGAAATATATTCTGTTCCACAAGCACGCTAGCCAAAAACACTATGCGAATAAAATAAAATTGTAAAATTACATCCTTACACCTGTAAATCCAGTTTGGGGTTGCAGAGTTTATGTTAGAAATATTGTAGGGACTAATACTGGAGAGCATGACCAGGGCTGTGAAGTCAGTAGATAAATCCTTTGAGTCCGACTCCGACACCTTAGTTTCCGGTACTTCTGACTCCCACTCCTCTGTATTTAATATGCTAATGTATTTTCCATGTTGATTTAACCACAGAATTACTGGATAAGAAGCTGACCGTCTACCGTATTGGCCAATTTAAACAAAAGACAAGAACCCCTGAACACACATCAGGCCATAGCACACACCTACAGTACATCATTACACTTGTTTACACTCAAATGAACTTGTTAAACATTATATCTGAAATAAAACGAAAACACTTTTTGTAATGTACCACAATCCAGGTTACAATATGGGAATGTCAGGTCGTTTAATAGCTCAGCTGAACTTTACACTAGCAGTAACACAACTATGCAGTGGGCTTAATTAAGTACTTCTCTGATGTAAGAATAATGACTACTGTGTGTGAAATGGGACATCTGAACTTACTGTACTTTTTTTCATTACAATTTACACACGTGGACAAAATTGTTGGTACCCTTCAGTCAATGAAAGAAAAACTCAAAATGGTCACAGAAATAACTTTAATCTGACAAAAGTAATAATAAATAAAAATTCTATGAAATTTAACTAATAAAAGTCAGACATTGCTTTTCAACCATGCTTCAACAGAATTAATAAAAAAAAAAAACTCATGAAACAGGCCTGGACAAAAATGATGGTACCCCTAGAGAAGACTGAAAATAATGTGACCAAAGGGACATGTTAATCCAAGGTGTGTCCACTAATTAGCATCACAGGTGTCTACAATCTTGTAATCAGTCAGTGGACCTATATATAGGGCTCCAGGTAGTCACTGTGTTGTTTGGTGACATGGTGTGTACCACACTCAACATGGAGCAGAGGAAGCGAAGGAAAGTTGTCTCAGGAGATTAGAAAGAAAATTATAGACAAGCATGTCAAAGGTAAAGGCTATAAGACCATCTCGAAGCAGCTTGATGTTCCTTTGACTACAGTTGCACATATTATTCAGAAATTTAAGATCCATGGGACTTTAGCCAACCTCCCTGGACGTGGCCGCAGGAGGAAAATTGATGACAAATCAAAGAGACGGATAATACGAATGGTAACAAAAGAGCCCAGAAAAACTTCTAAAGAGATCCAAGGTGAACTTCAAGCTCAGGGAGCATCAGTGCCAGATCGCACCATCCGTCGTTGTTTGAGCCAAAGTGGACTTCATGGGAGACGACCAAGGAGGACACCATTGTTGAAAACAAATCATAAAAAAGCCAGACTGGAATTTGCCAAACTACATGTGGACAAGCCACAAAGATTCTGGGAGAATGTCCTATGGACAGATGAGACAAAAATTGAACTTTTTGCCAAGGCACATCAGCTCTATGTTCACAGACGGAAAAATGAAGCATATCAAGAAAGGAACACTGTCCTTTCTGTGAAACATGGAAGAGGCTCTGTTATGTTCTGGGGCTGCTTTGCTGCATCTGGCACAGGGTGTCTTGAATCTGTGCAGGGAACAATGAAATCTCAAGACTATCAAGGGATTCTAGAGAGAAATGTGCTGGCCAGTGTCAGAAAGCTTGGTCTCAGTCGCAGGTCATGGGTCTTGCAACAGGACAATGACCCAAAACACACAGCTAAAACACCCAAGAATGGCTAAGAGGAAAACATTGGACTATTCTAAAGTGGCCTTCTATGAGCCCTGACCTCAATCCTATTGAGCATCTTTGGAAAGAACTGAAACATGCCGTCTGGAAAAGGCACCCTTCAAACCTGAGACAACTGGAGCAGTTTGCTCATGAGGAGTGGGCCAAAACACCTGCTGAGAAGTGCAGAAGTCTCATTGACAGTTACAGGAATCGTTTGATTGCAGTGATTGCCTCAAAAGGTTGTGCAACAAAATATTAAGTTAGGGGTACCATCATTTTTGTCCAGGCCTGTTTCATGAGTTTATTTTTTTAAATAATTCTGTTGAAGCATGGTTGAAAATCAATGTCTGACTTTCATTGGTTAAATTTCATAGAATTTTTATTTATTATTACTTTTGTCAGATTAAAGTTATTTCTGTGACCATTGTGAGTTTTTCTTTTATTGACTGAAGGGTACCAACAATTTTGTCCACATGTGTAAAATTTATTAGGAGTTGGAGTTGGTACATTTTTGCCGAGTCCGACCCGGACTTCAGATACCCAAAATTGTCTCTGATTCTAACTCCACAGCCCTGAAAATGACAACCCCATACACTTGGTCCACTCGTGCACACACCCACATGGACACAATTTAACCTTATGGGATATGGAAGGAAAACTGGAGTAACAAGTGGAAATACAGGGAAGCTTTCAAACTACACACAAACAACTACGGGGTGCAGAATTCAAAACCTGGACACCAGATTCATGAGGCAGCAGTGCTGACCACTACACCTCTTTATCAAAGCTTATGTCTCTGAAGAACATAAGAGGAATTCAATTCATAAGTTAGCACAAAGTATGGTTATGTGTAACTAGGGCCGGGAAATACGGCCTAGAAATAATTCTGCAATATAAAACATCAATATATCTCAATATTTTGAAACCTCCTCTAAAGCATGTCATAAATGCTTGATTTAACACTTTGATTCGTACAATCACACCAACACAATGATTCTAGTAGTCCCAGCAGGTTTTAATAGGTGTCTATATTAAATTGTTCTTGTTTATATTCATTAGCTATTTCTATTAGAACAACATTTATTTATATAGCACATTTTCATACAAAAAATGTAGCTCAAAGTGCTCACATAATGAAGAATAAAAGACACAGAAAATAAAATAAGTCAACATTAATTAACATAGAACAAGAGTAAGCTCCGATGGCCAGGGAGGACAGAAAAAACAAAAAAAAAACTCCAGACGGCTGGAGAAAAAAAATCTGTAGGGATTCCAGACCATGAGACCGCACAGCTCCCTCTGAACAATTTTAAACTTGCAAAACAGAGGTGAAGCACAACCAAGTTAAATTTAACAAAACAGTGTTCATTCAAACATGGCAACTGCACAACAACAAACAATTAAAAAAAAAAATCAAAATGCTCTTCTTGTGCATAATGTTTGTGATAACAGGCCAATTCCCCGTGACAAACCACTTACATTAAATGGGCCATATTATATATCTTTTCAGCAATTATTCTGTGCTGTTGTTTTCCGAACCAATTTGTCCAAACTCAACATAAAAAATCAATTCCATGCTTCACTTCTTTTGCGCTCTCCAGACCCTCACACGCCCCAGATTAAAAAACACACGTCTAACCGCACAAGAAAGTGGTCCAGATGGGCGGGCGAGTGTCTGTGACGTATACAGTATGTGTCGGTCTATTTTCCATTTTGTGTCTGTGAGAGGGAGAAATGTGAAGCGCCAAAGTAAGTCTTATTCTGGCATCTCAACCTTTTGAACCCTGCCCTGCCCAGCATTTCGGCACTATAATCCTAACCTTGCCTGCAGTCTTCAACGATTTTGAAAACCAGAAATTCTGATTTGTTAAAGTGAAATTGTATTACATAATGGTAAAATGATGATAAGCCACAATGTTATTACAATAGACTGATACTATAGGAAAAGCTGTATTACTTTCAGCCTCACAGTTTTCATCATTTTCTACTGTCCATTATAAAAAGGACCCAACGCCAAAACTGTGCTTTTGAGTGATGTGCTTCAAAAGCAAAGCACAAGAACACTTCACATGATTTTCACTGCCTCCCGATCAATCTCCCTGCATCATCCCTTCCCTATGGGGGACAGTGACAGATTGGGAGTTTGATGAAGATGTCCTAAGGTGAGCTCAGGAAAGAAAGAAACCTCCTGCGGAGCAGAAGGGCAAAAGCTCTCTTTGCCTGCTTGTACTTCTCCGAGCACACTAAGCATCTGTTATTTTGAGTTGACCGCATAGCAAACTACAACTGAAATTCTTTGCAAAAAATCTGCAACTATTAATTAAATAAATAGCGTAACATCGCAACTAGACAGCGGTATGTTAAGTTGTGTAGTCTAATATAGCAAAGGCCGGTATTCAGGCCAGCTGGGTAATGATAGCAGAGAACTGTAGCAACCTGTCAAGAATATTCCTCTATGACAACGCACTGCAAGATTTACAGATCGGAGTAGTATGTGCAGGCTGTTATTTATGCCAGCAGGGTTATGATGATAGATAGGCAGGCCATTATACCAAAAACCAGCCTGCTGGAAACAAAAGGGGTTTAAAAAAAATAAAATAAAATAAATAAATGTGTACTCAATGTACACAATATAGTCGTTTACTATATTCCACATAGAATAAGTCGCAATGTATCCCCCAGCCCTATATGTAACCATTACTTGTCAAAGACATCAAATGACTCCAACACAAATTAAAGTAATATGCCACCCAAAAATGTTTTTATGTGCTACTTACCCCAAGCAGTTTGTAGTGAAAAAATTTAATCTCATGTTTGCATGCAGAGCAGAAATTGCAAAATGTCTGATATAACAGGGGTCTATGGGGACTAATGCTAGACAACAGTAAACAATATCAAAAAATCCATTATCACAACATCCCAAACACATGCATTTTAACCAAAATATTGTTAGATAAATTACTTTCGGAAAACACTCTTGTGAAGGAAAATAGAGCACGCTCAGATGCGCCCAAGCATTTGAACGGCCGACGGTCTCATTCATTGGTCAGGAGTGCTGCCCAGTAACAGCTCATTCACCGGCAAACAATGCACTTCACGTGATATCATCAAAAAAACGTGTACAGAGAGACAACACTAAAGATTCAAAGTTAAAGTAAGTGAAAACATTATCAGGAAGCCAATAGGTCTCGTAGTTGTGCATATCTGAGATGCTTCAAAAAGCATTTCACAAACTGCCACTAAACAATCCCGAGATACTCCAGCTATGGCTCGCCACTATGAATATTAATATAACAACATAACGAAGGTCTACAATTTAAATGCATGACCACGTTCCATTTTCATTTACTGGAACATTTCCTGGAGGAGGCTTACTTAACAAAATTTTACCAAAAACTCATGTGTTTTGGATGTTGGGAGAATACAATTCAATAACTTGATATGTCAGCTTTGCAACATGAGTAACATCTAATTTCTTCTTGGACGTTTCTGTATTGTTTGCTGCAGTTCAGCACTGGTAACCATGTATGCCTATTTGATTAGAAAACTTATATCAATTCTGCATGAGAATGTGAAATTAAATGTTTTTCTCAGCCATCACTACAAACTACAGGAGGTAAATAACATTTAAAAGATATGTACTTTTGGTTTGACGTATTCCTTTAACTCTCTTTCAGCTCAGGCATTTATAAATAAAATAGAGCTGCCACCTGAACAGAGGTATGTTACAGCCTATTTGAATGTTAATGTAATGGGGGCCCTGACAAGCAATTCAGAATCAACCCTTAAGGTGTGAAGATGTTGACACTTATTCTGTGCTCTATTACACTTGGCTGCAAATTGCTTCTGCACTCAAGGGAGGTCATACAGGGATTCAGCAAAAAGAACAACAGCTGCAACTAACAGAGATGTCACCCAATAGACCTTAAACAGGATATTCCTTAAACTAGTGGTAAACCATGATATCATGGTCATCATTATCAAATACAGGAATAGAGACAATGGAAAGCTATGGCAAAATACAGCACTCATAATGTAACTGAATCAGTAGCAAGAACTTGAACAGACTCTGCCAATACTGGACAGAAAGACACACACACAAGTGAGTCAAACACTTCATACTTAAGCAACAACCGAATTTTACAGACCTGCAATGCTTAAGGTAAATTCAAGATCAAAAATAAAAAAAATAAATGCAAAATTTTAGAAAACCGCACAAATAATAAAAAAAAGGACACCCCATAAACATTGGTCTTTGACCTAAAAACCTTCAACAAAATTTTAAAGTAAGACTAGTATAAACAGTACAATGAATTATCATACAAGTTTAGATTCCTGATCTATCCCAGAACTCAGCTCACCCTCGCACTTCTCTACTCACCCCACCAGCTTTCACCAACTTCCGTCGAAACTCCTTAGTGGGATTATTGAAAGTCAGTTTCTCACAGCGCAAGTGATTCACTGGTGGATTTCCTTCCAGGTTCAGGAACAAGTCATAGGTGAAACAAACCTTCTTGGGTTCCTCCTACAAGAAAAATATCCAACAGTATTGAGTTCATGTGTATAGACAATGGAATAAATGAGCATTCTGCTGTGAATTGCTAGGAACCACTTCTTGTATATTTTTACTTGTATAATGTTAAATCCTAATACCAAGGGAGCTCACCTTGTTTTTGAAATATACTTCAATTGGCATTATAAAGCCTGCGTATCCAGATTCCTCTACCTTGTAGGGTGGCTCTTTACAAACTACAAGGGAACAAGAATATAAAAGTGTTAGCAGTGACATGAAAACTTATGAAGGTCTTATTTTCTCAGACCATATTATTCTGCAGAATATCCTCAATTAACCTTGAAAAGCTGCACACCACTCTATCACTCTGACATCCAATTTCTAGACCTGCAAAGTACTATACTATTAACTTAGTTAAATAGGATTCGGACAGATTCCACCATGGTGCAGTTTCACATCCATTATTTCACATATATTCAACCACTTATTTGAAAATCGTATGTTGGTCTGCTAGTGATCAATTCAGATTGTCAAATATCCAGTAAAATACAGGGGAAAAAAACCTGGCCTAATCCAATGTCACATCACTTAACTTCTAGTCATGGAGAAAGACAAATTTGCTGACCGAGGCACAGACCGCTTTGTCCTTTTTCTGGGTTCCCTTCCTCCAGTGAGGTCACGCTAAAGTACTTCCTAAATTACATCTAAAGCCGAAAGCACATTACACAACTTCTAGTCTAGTCACTGGGTGTATTAGACTTGCCACCCACAGTTGCTGACCCTGTCGCAGCACCGTGTTAATTTAAACGACTGGGTGTGTCTACTTTATTGATTGAGTGATAACATTCCAGCACAGTTTTGCTCGCTCCCTTATATGACAGCCAATAACGTGCTAGTTGACGGAGCCAGTGCCATACAAAGGGTTAACAAGTATGTGATGCAATCTCTGCCATGTTATTTCTTTTTCCCATTCTATCATAGTGTGTAAAACATGAGACATCAGACAGACTAGCATCTCTTCTGTTAATAAAGTCCAAAACACCCACGTTCCTTATTCCTCATCACTCTACGCTATTTTCCTTCGGATGAACACTCATTTGTTGTCAGCTCTCATGCACAAAGAGGCCGCTACCACAACCAAAGACAAAATCAAACCTATTACAGGAATGCACTGCCAGCTAACTCCGAATTGCTAAACTTTTGTAAATTATGTACACCAAAAAATTGCTGGAAAAGTCACATAAAGTGAAATGGCCTTCAGTATTTGAAAATTTTACAAAATGGTCCGTTTAGTTGCTCACCTCGTTTAGGTTTGGGAAAACTCTCGTGCAGCCGAAAGACCACTTTTTCAACAAAGTGCTGGATGTCACACTGCTCTGGACCTCGAACAAACACCATCCAATCATGGGTGAACCCTTCAGAGGTGGGCTTCTTACGAAGCTGTGCCCGATGTCCCAACTCCAACTTGACTTGCACCGTACACTACAAGAAAGGATGAGGGAAAAAAAAAAGAACGACATAGAAAGAGAGAGAAAAATGAAGCATTGTTACATAATACAATCAAACACTTCTCACAGTAAAATACACAAGAAAATAAGGCATTTGACTGTCGATGCCACAATAACCATAAATGAAAGAATGGAGAGGAAACAACCTTGAATCTGTTTAAATAATCAACTAAGCAAGTACCTTCCCATCACTCCCATAGTTCTACTCTGTCCTATAAGCCTGGAGAAACACACAGCTATCAAAGAGCGATACTTTCTTCTGACATATAACGACATTACAAAACAAGTTATGAGATCTGATGGCAGGAAGGAGAATATACAAAGAAACATTTAATAATAATACGTTTTATTTATGAAGCGCCTTTCATACACTCAAGGACACTTTACAATTTAATAAACACATTAACAAGACAGTAGAAATTGCATACAAGAATAATACTCATTGAAAAGAGGCGTTTTTAACAGAAGTCTGAAATTAATAATAGATTTTTCCTTGCAAAGGCTGAGAGGAAGAGAATTCCAAATTTTAGGGGTTAGTTGATGTTTGTTCGAACAGGAGATATTAAGGATTCAGACGAGCACTGGTGCTCTGTGCCATGTTTTTCAAGCATCTCAGAGTAGGAAAATGGTCTAGATGAACTCAAAATTCTCAGAGAGATGCAAATTTGGTCCTACTCTTTGGTGAAATAGCATTTTATCAAATTTCCTAATGGAGGAAACTACTTCTAAATTCAGAAGGATTTAGGAGAGCTTGTCAGCTGTCCTAACTCGGTAGGAGCTGCAAGATGACGGTGTTCAGGCAGAGATAGGCACACACATCTGAGGAAAGGCTGACTCTTTTGGAAACAGTGTACAACAATGAACTTGTAAAAAGAGACTGCTTTGAGAGAGATGGAATAATATTCATAACAAATTTTGCACATTACATGATCTGCATGGAGAAGCCTTTGCAATGATTTGAATATGTCACAACCAACCATTTCTCAATCTTTGCACCAAACTTTGAACGCCCTTATCCATGAGGTTAAATACATGTGGGGTACTGTAAAGGCAAGCTACACCCGAGCAAATCAACACACACATAAAGAACACAGCCAAAGGTGTGTATGAGCATGCATATGTGAATCACAAGCTCTATCACAGTATCAACACACAGGTGCTCATAGATACAAACTGTATTGTAGTAGCTAGCACAATAATAAAGCTGGATTGGTACTGGACAGTGAAATGCCATACAGGTTTGCTGAGCTCAGCATTCCATGAACTCCTGAGACATTTGCATTACACTTTACAAACCCAGAAAATTCAAGAAGTTAGGCAGAGACACTCTAACAGAGTACAAGTGTGGATCACGGAGAGAGACACGGGATACAACTCTGGAACATGACTGGGAACAATGGACGCGTGAAAGAGACTTCAGAAACAGCACTGTGGCTAGTTTGAATCGAACTGTTATTTTATGAGTCATTTACTCTGGCCGTAACAGTGCAATTCTTCTGAAAGTACGACTACGGACCATTCATTGTTAAATAAATTCATCCGTTATCAGGCTTTACTGTTATTCAGTGTGTATGCCTCCATCTTTCCATCTTGATTCTGATTACAGTATTATTCTTGATGTTGCTGTGAAGCAGTAACAATTATGTGCACTTTTGCACCCCAATATCCTACTTAGTTATGCTTTCCTTCTTCTCCTACTACTTTTAAATATTATTATTACTACTATTATCATCTTTGTGGTGAAGCCTTACCGAGAGTATCAGAAAACTACCAAATGCCAATAGAAGTGCCATTTTGCAGCTCGAGGTGCTATAAAATCCTGATGTCATTCATTCTCAAATCACTTCTTCCTAGCCGAGAGTAAGTGTAGGATGCTTTATAAGTACTTCTCATGCCCTACTCTGGCGTAAGACAATTTCTTATTCAAGTCAGGCATTTAATGCAATTCCTAGGACTAATTCTGAGATGACTGACAAATACGGGCTCTGAAAAAGAAAATAAATGCTTTCGAGCAATGATTCTACAGAAACATTCTACAAATAAACTGGAAAAACAAAGTAACAATGAGGTACTACTCAGAATGAAAACAAATAAACTTATGAACTGACTTAACACAAAGAATGATGAAGTCTGCTGGAAGTTTCGCCTTGAACATGCAAGAGGCAAACATAAAGAGGAAGACAAGGGTGAACCCGGCTAGATCAGGAGTAAAAAACTATGGAGAAATAAAAGAGGCTATCTGTAAACTGAGCAAGATGGAGTATCATGATGGTCAACCCTCTGACAGAGGATGACACCTAATGGTAATGATGAGTGGCTAGAATGGTCTAGTGTCATAATGTGGCTGACAAGGCTATTATGGGGTGGAGCTGTTGAATTGTCACTTGTCTGATGAAACAGAGAATCAAGCCCACGTAATAAGAACTTCATCTCCAGACTACTCAAACCACTATGAGGGGGTCGTGAGATGGCATGTACATTCTGACAAACACTTTTAAGCAACATGCCCCCCTCTTTAACGTTTTATATCTGTTGCCCTTTCTTATAACTTTATTCTCACTCTCACATTCAAATCCCCTGTTTGATACCTTACTTTGTTCTTTACAGATTTTTTTTTTGGTTTTAGACACCATCATCTCACTCTTCTGGGTATTTTATCTTCAGTCGCCCTGCACCCTGCTGAGTTCAACAACTACTACCCTCTTCAAAGTACTCAATCTCAGATGTATCAGGACTTCATTTTTGAGTGTTTTTGTTCACTTTCTTCTCAGTCAGTCTTTGCCTCCTCCTCCTCCTCCCTCCCTCCCTCTTTTCTCTCTCTCTCTCTCTCTCTCTAGCTCTCGCACTCTCTCTCTTACCTGGCTCTCCGTGGCCTGCGGTTTTTCTCCTCGTCTTCTTTTACCACTCTGCCTTTAAAATAATCAATTTTCATGCATATTTGGCCCCGATCAGTCTTATCAGCTCTCTTACCTGATTGTCCATGTCCACTAATCGTTTTTCCTTATTTTTTCAATTCAAAATACTTTTTTACGCAGGTTTAATCTGGTCGGTCGCGGCTCCTCATTGTGTGTCAATTTTACCCATAAACCGGAAGTAGGGGTCCTTTACCCCTCCTCTTCCGCCTTCCTTGCAGAGAGAGAAAGAATGACACCGCTTTGGTCCAATTTCGTACAATGAGAGGCGGGCTCTCCGTCGAGGGAGAACCTAAAGAAGACGGTACTGTGGTAAACAGGATTGGATAATCTGACTTTGACTGACGGCGACTTTACCATTGAAAATTCAAAATCTTTATGCGGATTGGACAATAATGTAGAAAGAGGCTGGCCAAAGTGTTGCTATGACACCGATAAAGCGTCAGGGGGACTTTTCTGCTGGATCTGATGAAAGAAAAAGATTTAATTTAGGAATAATGCAGTTTGTTTTTAATCATATTATAACACATTTTAAAAAAATTGAGATAGTGTCTCTCTGGCGTAATTTGTGTTTTTAACATTGTAAGAATTTGAAGAACTGAACTCGAAAACTGATAACCACGGTGACGTGAAGTGTCTTTTATTCAAAATACATTACTAATTTTCTGTCTCTGTAATGATACTTCACAACTTACATCAGAAAGCGATTTTTTTTGCTTCGTCTTGCAGTTTGTTTAATGGACCTTAAACCCAAGGTTTAGTATCACGAAGCGGATTCTAGATACTTTTTCACAACTCCTTGTTCGGCTGGCTGCTTATTCGCAACTCCTTACTCGCTTCAGTCAGTAAGACAAACACCTTCTATAAATTACACTGAGTTTAACCCGGGTTTGAATGACATCGGGCTGAGTTTTAAGAAAAGACAGGTGCCTTTGTCAAGTTGCCTATGAGTTTATATGTCTCAACGCGAGTAGCTTGGTCATATTAACCGGCAGGTTTGCCACGTTCCGATATATAATGTCCTAGTCATATCTAATCAGATACGTGGCTTCTTGTCTCTATCACACATTCACACGCCAGAGTCGCATACGCTCATGGATTTGATATAGTGTTTAGACCACGACGATTGAAACGTTCACGTAAGGCTGAAATTTGGGAGATACCTTGCATTGGTAATTATAGTTTCGCTGCAACAACCAGCTATATCGACTTAAGCACTTCCAAATGAGGGCTGGCGCACTTAACGTTGCACCAAAGCTGACTTAACCAGTAAATTCATATTCTTTTTTGAAAGACTTCGTCCCGTTCGAAGGCATAACTAGCATCCATCAAAAAAGACAGAAGCACCCATTGATGTTGTGATCACCGTATTCAGTCAGTGCCTGTCCCGAAGGCATGGTGAAAAGGCGAGAAGGAGCGCTGAACGGAGCACCAGCCCATAACAGGGCGCACACACGGGTAAGTTATTTTTTAAATATACTAAACATTTGAAATTAATGCGATAACTTTAGTACCCTCACCACCTTTTAACGTCAATAAAATGATTTTCGGAACCGACTTATTCCTTTAGATGACACTGTACGAGTTAGTTATTGTGGCAGCGTTGTGGACATGGATGCCACCGGTGTCGCAAATAGCGGAACTGGACGTAGCGAGTTTCCCCTTTTGCTTTAATACGGAAGCGCCTCTGCCTGCTGCCCCTACAAAAACAACCGATTGCTTCGCGGTAATATGCTGTACATGAAGCATCACTTGGTGGTGTCTGAGAGCCCTTCTGCTATGACTAATACAAGTTGGTAATGGATGAATAAAGACCCTGAAGCCGTGGGCTCCTTTTTAGCCTTTCCCCTTCTTTGCTTTTCTTGTGCACCTAGCGTACCAAACCACAAGTCTCTTTTTTTTCTTCTCCTTCTCTCTTTCCAGACACAACTAATTTTTACCAAGAGAAAAATGAATCAATTAACAGATCACAAACATCCGAACTGAATTATATACAATAACAAAATGATTTGCATCTTTGAATGTATTAAATCAAACTATTATCTCTATTATCTAAAATATGTCTCTTACACTAATAATAGCAACCAACGGGGTCCTCCACTCTACAAAAGATAAAATCTAATGTCTCACTATACTACTGTTATTTCCCTAAATGGTAAAGAACGTATGTTTGGCTAAAACAAATGAACTTCGTTACGTACGTTCAATGCAGTGTTGAGATTTTTCTGGCACTGTTGTTGCTTTTTCTTTAACTGAATTGAGATACCGACTGCCATACCCGGAGGTCCGCAGAGGGGGCCAAGTTTTTTGTGAACTAAGGAACGTTCACAGAAACCAATAAATACTTATACCTGTAAGAAAGAGAATTAAGCTTAAATACGATATTTGGTTGACAACTTCTCCGGGTTCTAATCTGGTCTGCGGCCCAGCTGGCTAGACGCGTCTCCGAAATTAATGAAGATGAATGAAAAATATTTTGATATCTGTTTTTGAATAAAATATTCCTGCATGCTGTCCGATAGACTTCTCTTTATTAAGTAGGGTTGCCATATTTCCGAGTAGCCAAAGGGGGACACAAAAGGCAATTAGGACAAAGGGGACGTATTTAAATATTCACGAAGAGCGCTATCATAAATGATAAACAACAATGATTTGGGGAGGGAGTGAAGTTGGGAGTCCTCCTAGGAGATCGAATCATATATGTGAATATTCTGAATAATATCGAACAGCCCTGGGGATTCACTCTTCGAAGATCGAAAGGGCTCAAGCAACTTAAACAGAGTAGGATCGGTAAGACATGCAAAATAAGAACATTTTCCTGGGGTGTAGCTTTGCATGTCGGGCGGAGGATTTGAAGCAAAAAATGAGGACATGTCCTCCTTTTGCCGGACGTCTGGCAATCCTATCTTTAGCCCCCTTACCGTTATCACTGAGATATGCCAGTCGCACGCCACGCCGTCATCTCCGAGATGACACCACTCCAGAGAACAGAGGCTAGTGGCGGAGAGCGGCTTTGGACTGCATTTGTGGGAAACGGACTGTCTGAATGGAAAGACACAGGTTTAGTAAAAACCAGTGTTTTTTTATTGCGGCTATGAGCGAGCATTTCAATACAGTCGTACTAAAATATACGACCTTTTTCCAAACGGCGCCTTTAATTATAAGGAAAGCGACTGGTCGTGTCATAAGTGACAGTTTTTCAGCAATGACCACTGACATCATCTAGTTCTGCATACGTAGGTAATGATTTTGCATGAAGATGTGCGCGGCGTAACAACGGTGCTGGGCAACTTTCAAAGCTTTCACCTGTCTCCAGAGAGAGTGTCAGATCACCTAGAGATGATCGCTTACAGAGTTTCAGTCTGTTAATAAACTAATAATACGGTAAATTAGCTGTAATTAGCTAAACAGAGACGGTTAATCCATTAGGCGACATAGGCGGCCGTTATATGAAAGATAAGAATCTCCTTTCTAGCTCATAGCTTCCGCAATATGGACATCGCGGAGCGAACTTTTGGAAACTCGCGTTACTCGTGCTCTGGACACACACCGAGTGGAATTGCACCCCCTCAGTCGTCGATGCCTAATAATACTGAATGCGCGCTGCGGACGTTGAGAGGCGCCGTTTTTGTAACTCAAGCGGCGCGTCCTCCGGACACCGAGGGTGACTTCGATTAGAAATGATTAGGAATATGCTTATGTGGTCTGAGGTCAGTTCTGATTAGCTGCTGCCTTTCTTTGCATTCATTCCATATAATACTTTAAAAGTCTGACGTTGAAATGTACTAATCAACAAAACGTCTACATCAAATGTTTTATGGACCATCGTTGAAGTACACCACGGGTGAAAGACGTTTTAGCTTAGTTGTTAAGGTGTTTGGATTTTGTTGATAACTTACCTGTCACTTATGAGAAATCACAAAATAAACCATTGTATAAACTTTACATAGCTAGTTTGCAAAGGTCGTTTGAAAATGAGGCGACACAAACTGTGCATCGTTCAATGAGTGAGATGATTGCATCCCTACTAAACAATAGGTAGTTTATTGGTAGCTGGACAAAAGTGCCCAAAGTGTGAAAACCAGTACAAAAACTAAACATGTCGATGTGTTTTTATTTTGTTTATTTTTATTTAATCTTTTTTTGGTTGTTTTAATTTTTCTTAGTGCAGCATGGTGGTATGGTAGCGCTGCTGCTTCCTTGTAGGGATACCAGGGTTTGGATCTCGGGTCCTCTCCGTGTAGAATTTGCATGTGCTCCCCATGTCTGTGTGGGTTTGCTCCCAAAGATGTGCAGGTCAGGTGAGTTGGCAGCAGTAAATTGGCACTAGCGAGTGTGTTCACCTGTAATGGACTAGCGCCATGTCCAGGGGATTGTGCCTGTCTTGTGCACTGTACTGTTGGGAGAAGCTCCATCAACCCTGCTTAGGAGTGAGTGGGCTTTGACAATGGAATAGTATTTGCAAAAAAAAACCTAGTTGCCAGCTTAATGGTTTTAAATATGTTTTACTCCCTCTCTCCTTCTCTTTTTCTTTCAAAATAGCAAACTGAGGGGTCAGACTCTCTTTGTTTTTAATATCTGACATGGCATATGTGCTCTGATGGCTGTGTAATTCTAAGCTTTGCCAATGAATACTCCGTTCTTGTCTCTGTATATATTACTTATAACCTCTGATGATGTTTCTGTGGTTTTTGCTGCTATCCATACTCCTCTTACATACTTTCACCCTTCTTGCTGTTGTCATGCAGTGCCTAATTAAGTTTCGAGATCTCCTAAGTTTTGACATTACATACTAGTTTTTTTTGTTTTTTTTGTCGTTCCCCAGAACGCTCTGTGGCGGACACCCAGGAGGACCGGGGGAGGGCTTGTGCCTCCTCCAGACCACGAGGGGGCGACCGCCCAGGGGGCGCCCCGGTGCCTGAAGAACCCTGGACCTCAGCACTTCCACCACACCAGGAAGTACTGGGGGGTAGAAGACTGGGGACACCCGGAGGGCTTCCGGGTGCACAGCCAGCACTTCTGCCACACAGGGGCGTGTCCGCGGAGGAGTGCTGGGAAGCAGCTGGAGCCGATCCGGGCTGGTATAAAAGGGGCAGCCTCCCTTCATTCGGGGTCAAGAGTAGGGTGGAAGAGGACGAAGAGAGAGAGAGAGAGAGAGAGAGAGAGAGGAGTGGAGTGGAGTGGAGTGGAGGCGGCCGGAAGCAAGGCACTGGGAAGAGAGGCCTGGACTTTGGGGGATCGGTGCTGGAGGCACTGGGTTTGTGCACTGAACTTTATTGTAAATAAAATGTGTGTGCTGGGTGACAAAGCGTTGTCCGCCCGTCTGTGTCTGGGTCACGTTCCACAGCTCTCAAATATCAGGGTCCCTAAATGATGGTTTACTGGGCCGTGTGGTTCCTCATAGAATGTTTGCTTGATAAAGAATCATTGATTCCTGGGTGGGGTTCTTTGTTTACAAAATCAGCTCTTTGGACTTTGAAAAGGTTCCTAATAATTTGAACAAAACAGAACTCTTTAATGTATAGTAGGCTACCTAGCAGGCAGATCAAGAAAACCTGAACTTAACCTGTATGATATTATGCCACAAGAGTCATTTTAAACCCAGTGGTGTTTCACAAATCTGTTATCGTCTGTTCCTGGTTATTTATAGAGCCTGTTGCAGATCTAATTAAGGAGAGGATCTCCCTGGAACCTTCATGGGAATAGTTCTTTTGGGAATCAAAAATAGTTCTCTTATGGCTGTGCTCTGAAGGAACAAATCTGGCACCTTTATTTGTAAGACTCTAGGAGGGGCCTGAACAAAAGTTCAAGCCCAGTGGCCCCGCTTCCTCCGCTTGTTGATATTATACCACAATATTTGAAAATAACCTCCAAGTAACATCTAATTTATTGATTTTAAAATGCATTTTTAATAAAATAAACATGTCATTTAGTGAAATTATATATCAATAAACTGGTACAGTCCAAAATATTTAGAGAAGACTATAATGAAACTCAAATCACTGTTGTAGCTGGCATTGACTTTGTCAGTCAGTTATTTCTGAAACTCAGTTTTAGTTTGATGAACACTCATCAGTCACAGTCCAGATACATCTAACAAACATGTCCTCAGCCATTTGTCATTGCGCCAAGTGACATTTCCACTTAACAGACTGTCACATGTAATGTTATAGCAAAACAAATGACTTGTTGAATACCAGAGAAAGATCAGTGAACTTCAGAAAGTTCAGTCTGTCATTTAGGTGTCAAAACATGATTAAAAATGGCTGAAGACAGTAGCCATTCTATGTTATTTTGCCAGGATTAACTTGGGGAAAGTTCAGCACCCTCAAAAGTCAATTGAGCTGATGACATCTCTACACACATGTGGAACGAGGGAGCTGCAGTGCTTTGATATTTAAGCCGTCTGCACATACAGATTTCAAAACCCTGCCACGTTTACTTTTTCATGCCCTGCTGATCGCTTCATTATTCCACACTTGCAGGGCATTGCAGCATCGGATTAACTTTCCTAATAATTCAACTCACATTTGCTCATAACCACTTATTGACAAACTATAAATATATTATATAAAACTGCATGTGTGAAAGGGGCAGATAGCAAAGTTAACCTCCTCACAATTTTACACAAATTGCCAGATCCTTGCAGTGTTTAAAGCAACACAAGTTTGCTGGCATTGGATGCCACTTGTTTTTTGTGAAATTGCACCATATACAAAGAAGGCAAAAACAAATCAGAAACCGTTTAGGGGAAAATAAATAAAAAGCTTACAAAAGCCTGGTTAGTAAGAAGACTAATACTTTGGTGAAGCACCTTTTAATTTTATTACAACACTCAGTTTATTGGAGTAAGGATCTGTCAGCTTGGCACATCTAGATTTGACAATGTTTTCCCACTGCTCTTTGCTCATATGTTCTAGATCAGTGCAGTCCTGGGCACCCACTGTGGTTGCAGGTTTTTGTTCTAACCAGAGTCACAATCGGTGATAATAATCGATAACAATTGATCTCATTTAATCAGATGGTCTTTTTTTTTACTCTTCTCTTATTCTGCATTCAGAAAAAAACAACAATATGATTTTTACATTTATAAGACATTTAGAAATATTTCAATTTTATTTCTAAAGCTATAAATGCGTAACTCTCTTTTGTTGTATTTTTACCCTTTTCCTGTGTAGTTTGCTCCATTTATTTATCCCTAATATTGACCAGCATTACAGAAACCCAAAATATTGAAAGCTGCAACAACTTCAGTGTCAGACCCACTAATTAGTAAATATTCAGTTAAATAACCAGGGGCCTCATGTATAACGCCGTGCGTAGAACTCGCACTATAACATGGCATAAGCACAAAAGCCGAAATGTGCTTACGCACAGAAAAATCCAGATGCAGGAATCTGTGCGTACTCCAACTTCCACGTTCTTTCATTACATAAATCCCGATCAGCGTGAAAACTAACGCTCGTGCACGCGCATTATGTAACGCCCCAAATCCTCCCAGTATTACGCCTATTTGGATATGCAAATCAATATACATCGCCCTTAAGCGCAGCCTTCTGTGAAAAGACAATGGGAAAAGCACGGGGAAATATAAGAATTTCAGCGAATACCAAGTGGAGGCAAAGGAAAAACATACTATTTGTTCAAATAAACCGTGGTATAATCAACAAAAGGAAGTTGATCGAGTGACATAGCGTGTTGGAGAAACTTGAAAGCTCACATTCACAAAATCGCACAGTGCGGAAATAAAAAGAAGTGACATATCAAAGTTGCCGTGAAAGCCGAGTTGTAAGCCCACTGTCTGAGTGTCATATGAAAGTTTATTAGGGTACAGAGAAAAAAGGCACAGGTGGGGAAAAAGCACGAAATGTCAACTTTAATCTCGAATTTTCCACTTTAATCACGTAGTTTATTTTGTCATTTAGTAGAACATTATAAACTTCATCTTAAAATCGTTTAATTAACCAGTTTCTCAAAATTACATCGTAATTAAAGTAGCACGTTAAATGCTTTGTTTTGTATTTGATCTTCTACTCGTATGTGATCTATGTGTGTGAATCACTACTTGCTTCTTAAACTGGCTCTCTTTCTCCAACTGGACACAGAGTCCATTACATTTGTGATATTACAGCTCTCTGAATAACTAAAATACTGAGATGTATACGTGATGTCATTTTCATGATGATAGGAGTTAAAGCACATTATTAAACATGTGTTTCATGAGCCTCGTGCTCATGACAAGCATTTTCTTTTGTCGATATTTGTCGCTGCGTTTTTAGCTGTGTTGTTATTTTCTCTTTCTGTTTTATATTCAATATATATTGGCGTGGCCGCCCCAAGAGTCCTTGCTTTTCTTTCCCCAAGTAACCGATCGCCACACAATCAGCTCTGTAATAGACGTTAAGCCATCTGTAAGCTTAGCGCCGATTCTTCAAAACGTTTAAAGAACATTGAAATATCTTCGTAGTATATGTTTAATTATTCTATCCTTCACGACACTCCCAGTGAAGAATATAGATTATTTAAATGAAGTTAAAGTTTTATGTGTATAATTTAACAAACATATTTTGCTGCATTTCACCTTAAAAATGATATCGTCATCATATGTAAATACGCTTTATAAAGTGGCCCAGGTTGTGAGATATTATAACTGTAGTGCAAGTTTACAGTGAGGTGATTGTACTTATAAGTACAAACATTTCTACAAGGAGCAATTGATTGAGTGCATTTAAAGTTCTTGGGATTAAACTGTTTCTGAACCGCGAGGTCCGTACAGGAAAGGCTTTAAAACATTTTGCAGTGGCTGAGACAGCGTGTCCTTAAAGCTGTATACCGATAATTCTCTTTCCGATCAGCTGCTGCTGTGATTCACACTCAGATACAGTGATATAAATACTCCGAGTCGTGCAGTGAGAGTAATATGGAAAAAGATGATCCGCTGTGGCAACTCCTAACGGGAAGAGCTGAAAGAAGAAGAAGAAGAAGAAAAAGAAGTGAGAGTAACAACGCTAAAGCAGTTATGGTATTTGGAATACTATGGCTATTCCCTGGACCATTATATTGTTATGAGTTAATTACAATCAGATGCATTACACTAATAAACAATATGCGGTTAGTTTCTGTGTATTTATAAAGCCGCGTCATGAAAATAATGAGTAATCACACAAGAACAGTACCATTGCTTTGACGCTGGGTGCCGCCAGTTTGCAAAACCGAGCGGAGAACTTGCGTACGACAAGGTATGAGGTACCGTGGAAAAGTGCGTGGCTTTACGCCAAGTGTAGGTTTTATACATCGCGATTTGAATGTTGAAAAGTTCTTACGCAACATTTCTGTGCGTACGCACCGTTGATACATGAGGCCCCAGAACACCTGGAAGAGCAGAATGAAAATTAGGTTGAAAATACTGTTAACAACTTAAAAAACGATATATTCTCCATATAACAGCTCAGTACATTTTAATAAAAGTCTACCAAACTTAGTTTGCAATTTGTACATTGACGGCAAAATACAGAAACTGGGAAATAACGACTCACTTAATTAGACTAAGAGTCCAATGAGAAACTGAAGTTGGTTGGAACAAAAACCTGCAGCCACTGCGGCTCTCCAGGACTGGGATTGAGGACCCCTGCTCTAGAGCCATCAAGCTACAAGAGCACCTCCTGAGTTCTTCAGGTCACCTCCTAGATTTTCAGTTGGATTCAGGTCTGAGCTCTGGCAGGGCTATTCCAGAATGTTGATATTTTGGTGTAACCATTCCTTTGTTGATTTGGATGTATGCTTTGGGTTGTTTTCATGCTGAAAGGTGAACTTCCTCTTCATCATTAGTTTCCCAGAAGATACCAGATAGTTTTGTGTCAAAATCAAACTGTGTTTGGAGATATTCATAATTCTCTCCACCTTGACTAAAGTTCTATTCTTGCTGAAGAAAAGCAGCCCCCCTACCCATAGCATGATGCTTCCATCACCATGCTTCACTTTGGGTATGGTGTTCTTTTGGTGATGTGCTGTGTTGTTTTTGCACATATGGATGCTGAAAATGTGTCTGACGGCAAATTCCAGAATAGTGAAAGCCTATTTTATTTAGAAAAATAATAGCTAGAGTCCCTCAACCAGTTTTCTCAAATTCACTAGGACATTGCTTAACAACTAGGAAACCATCCACCATGATTTCTGCTTAATATAAATCATTTAAAACATTAATTACCTACTTGTTTAATACTTAACAGACTCAATAGTGTGTGTATTTGTGTGCGGTGTATGAGTAAATATAATGATACTTTCCAGTTTTGGAAATACTTAATGAATGCCTACACTCTTAAAAATAAAGACACCATTGTGGTTCTTCAGAACGATGCTATAGAGGAGCCAATCCACATGAAAGTTCTACAAAGATCCTTTATTTATTTAGATCTATAACGGGTTCCATATAGTAAATAACCATGAATAGATGGTAACAGATTTGTGAAATATCAATGGCTTCTGATTTTAAAAGCACTGTTACTTCATGCAATACCACAGGTGAAGTTCAGCTTTTCTTAATCTGTCAGTGTCCTGCTAGGCAGTGCACCACTCATTAAAGAGTTCATTTTTTCTTACATATTAGGAAGTTTTTCAAAGTCTAAAGAACCAAATTCAAATGCAAAGAACCCTTCCCAGAATGAAATGGTGCTTTGTCGGGTAATAGTTCTATGATGAACCCCAGAACCCAGTGAAGAACCGTAAAGTGTTATTCGAGACCTAGAATCTTTGAGAGTGTATAACGTGAAGCAAAATTAAAAATAAGTGATTTTTTAAAAGAACGGAAGGATTGAACTGCATTTGGGTGGCGAGAGGAGCGTCACGGTGGAAAAGTAATTACACCTACTTGTCCACCTTCTGTGTAGTGATTTTCATTTAATAATAGCACAAAATAATAGTGTAAAAAAAAAAATTATAAGCACCACACTTTTAAACAGTGAGAGTACAAAACACAATCCAATGAACATTTACATTAAGTTGAGACTCCACTGTTGCAAACTTCACTGGTAAGCATTCATCTGTGCTTTGAATTTTTCTTTTTAGAGAGCAGATTCAGAGTATGGTGTTTTTGATGTAGATAGTGAGCTTTGGATAGAAATTTTTAGGAGTTGTAATAATGAACATTCAGACAGAGAGATTACAAATGGTGGGGGATTATTGTACAGTTAAGTAGGAAAAGGCAGCAATACAGCTGACATAAGAGTATGCAGACCTTGAAATGTTTGCACGATAGCAGGACGGTTGTAAACATAATAGTGTATAATTAATAGCTTCACTGTGGTAATTCCAGTCCAAATCCATTAGTGCAGAACCAGAAATATTGAAAATATCTTATATATAAACTTCTACATGTGGAAGTGTGTGTGTCTATCTGTCCAGCCCGGAAGTGCGAGGCTACAGCATGAAGCTCAAAGAGCTGGTAAGGCGGCCCCAAGTTAACGAGTCTGAAGAAGAAAGAAGTGCGAGGTTACAGCATGAAGCTGAAAGAAAGCGACTCCGTTGCCAAAGTGAAGCCACCGAGGAAAGACAAATGAGAGAGAAAGTCGTTTATCCGCTGTTAGACAAGGGTGGGAAAACATGTCTGCAAAATGAAACCGCCGACTCTGCATTCCAATTTTTTTTCTGACGAATTCAATAGTTTCTAGGAACCCAGGCTTTTTACAGCATTAGCTTACACATCTAGTTATGTTATAAATATTACATTAACATCCCGTATATATACTTTGGTTTTCCTTGCAGACAGCCATACTGCTATACACTGTTCTCTTGTGCAATGTTTAGTAATAGGGTTCAATGGGGACTTTTCTTCCTCTAAAAATAGAATCAATATACCAAGATATTTATCTGAGTTTATTTCCCTGATAGTGAAGATCACATGCGTGCATAAAATTAATGAACGGGTTATTAAAAGGAACTGATTATAATGTAAAAGACCAAAACAGAACCAATATCAGATCTAAAACTCTTGATCAAATATTCTTTATTACATACAATCATACAAAAAACGATTACATATGATGTAATTAAGTATACAAAAACGTCATTACTATTAAAAACTGTAGCTTTATTTTTCTTACATGCACACATTTACTCTCAAACTTGTTCATCCATTTCAAGGTGATTGGTTTTGCAGTTTATACTGGGTTCAAGACAAGGTTGCTGGACTCAAGACAGGAGACAATTCTGAACAGGACACCAGTTTATCTTAGGGGACAATCATGTATCCAACCAAACCTATTGATACAGGGCCAACAGTGACACGTGAATTAGCATCTACATCTTAAAGAGATGTTTGTGAAGTCAGAGGGAGAACTCACAATTTATCATTGGTTTAATGACATCATGAGCTACATCATGTCTTCACAGTCTTGGTAATTGCATGGCCTTTCTTTTTAGTAGCTCTCATAAGCATTGAAGTGTGAAGGAGTGAAGAAATACAGGCTAATTAATGTCATTAGACGGTGGTACTCCACAACCACAGAAGGGTATTTAGGGAGGACACACAGTCTGGTTCACCCTAGTACAATTCTATATTACGGGGAACATGGAGAAACTCCTACAATAGAGGACATATTGCCCATACAGTACCAGGAGTTTGGATGGTCACTGTCTAATCTTGAAGTGTTTGCCCTGGTTATAGACTCAGGCCTACACATCCCTTTTGGCCACATGGCCTTTGAACTTGGAGTTAGAAAACAATGGACAGGAATTCAACTGGTGGAAGGCAGAAATGAAGCAAGCAAGGAAATCTAAAGAATTGGAGGAGGACAGGGATTTATTGTTAAAAAGAGGAGAGGAGAGTGTAGATAGGGTCCCTTTCAGTTGTTTAGTTAGGCATAGAAGTCACTGGATTTGTTGTTTTCCCTTATTGTAGTCTTTCCCTGCTCTTCATTTTGTTGATACAGTAAAATACCCCTGATAGGATAATATATTGGTGTCACTGGTTATCATTTGGGTATGGGGTCAGCGCTTGAGCACCCCTAGAAGTTCACACTGTGCTTTAGTGCCTATAGTGTATGAGAGCTAATTTTTATGTGTGTTCTTGTGAGTTTTACTCTGAATACCACCCACAGGAGGGTCTACATGCAGAAATTACATATACTGATTTACTGTACACTTGATGTTAAACTTCTTTGCTAAATGTTATGTCTTTATTTGACTATGAAAAAAAACTTAAGTTATGTAAATTCAATGAACAGTTCTTGATTTTTTAACTATACTGTGTTCCTGATTGCGATGCACTAATATACTACATATAAAATATATCTCAATATATATCGCTCAATCATCTCAATTTCCCAATATATATTGTATCTGTGATCCCTTTTGTGATTTTTAATAATACAGGCAAAATATATTGCAAAGTGCAGAGCAAGGGTCTTAGTCACAAATCCATTGGCTGTAAGTATATTATTTCTAGTGCAAAACATAGAAATGCAGTTTTTGGCTAAAAATCACCTTGTCTCTTGTCATCTTAAATCATTCAGTTATCCAATAAAGTGTCACCCCTCCTTCAGTCATATGAGGAAGTTGCTAATGTCATCTAAAAAGGCAGACAGACGGAAGAATGAACGAACGAACGGACGGACGGACGGACAGACAGACCGACAGACAGACAGATTTTGTCCAGAGGTATATAATTGTTATAACAAACAACAATCCCCTGAAACACATAAGAATTATAAAAAAAGAAGAAAAAAAGCATCTATCTTGGATAAACGCAAGAGAGCAGTCTCAGTCCTGGTAAAGCACTGTACAAATGTATCGCCGTAGTTATGAAAGGACCTCAGTAGCATCTGCCATTCTTCTGCTGAATAAAACAGGTAAGCAAATAAAAAAGAAAGCCATTCTGTCTCGTTCGCTTGTTCTATAAAGTTGCGGCCTGGGTATGTGAAAGAAGTTGATGATTCTCTTGTGCTTCACACAGTCTTCACCCTCCTGGTTTCTTACAACATGATTCCAACAAGGAAAATGCAGGAAATGATTAATACTGTAGAAAAAAAGAACACAGAACAATAACACAACAAAAGAAAATCATACAGCTCAGAAAGATGTTGCTTTCTGGTGAATGGCCATATTGTAAGGTACTGGTGGTAAAAGATTCATACTGTAGAGATAACACACAATTTTAGCCTAGTCTGAGTCACGTTGTCCTACCTCTGGATGACTTCATGGCAAGAAGAAAAGCAATAAGATGATTTTGGAGTTTAAGTTTCTACTTGCAGTTTCTTTATTTAGAGTTTGGAAAGCTCTCGAAAACAGCAAGCAGTTTTCAACAATTTTAACATAATTTCACTTACAATGCAAAAACAAGGGTTTTGCCAGTTTTACAGTATGATTCTTTTATTATTTAAAATTAATGAAAAACATGTTTTCAGGTCTTCCATAAAAATCTAATATTAAAAAGACAGTACTTCAGTAAGCAAATAAGACTTTCTTTACCTACTGTATGTCATTTGAACAAAATAATCCAACAGCAACCAGTGCTATAGGGGTGATCTGTGCCACCACCACCTGATCAAGGCACCATGCAGCCCCATAGGCGGTTTTAGACGGGGGCCAACTGGGGCCAGTACCGCTGTAGAACTGGCCCTGGCCCCTGTTATGGCCCCTGTGCTGAAGAGATAAAATTTTAATTAATTACTTCCGGTGATGTTCTGTGCCCCCATGAAAAAACACTGGCCCCATCCTGGCTCCACTGGAAAAATTAGGTCTGGAACCACCACTGTGTAGCCCACTGAGATGATGGAATTAAGGCAGGTGACTCAGTTGTCCACGAGAGCAACTCCATCAAATCCCATCATGTGAATCATGAAATCTGTGAGGTTTGATTTAGGAATAATTATTTTAGGAAGAATGCCCAGTGGGGGCTGGACGGACTATTGGCCTTGGAACCTCTGCAGATTTATTTTTTATTTCCCCAGCCTAACTTGAGTTTTTTTTTTCTCGTTTTTTTTCTGTCCTCCTGACCATCTGACCTTACCTTGTTATATTGTTATTTATTTTTTAATATCATTGCTTATTTTTAATTGTTTTCTCTTCTTGTAACATTCTTTTTGTAATATTGTAAAGCACTTTGAGCTGCACTGCTGTATGAAAATGTGCTATAGAAATAAATGCTGCTGTTGTTGTTAAATTAACAAGTAACAGCTGCCTTAGGACATGGCTGTCAAAACGAATATCACTATTAAAATATCATTCAAATCTATATGAAAAAAATTCTTATTGAAATGCACATTTTGAGATTCAATTGTAAAGGCTATGCCCTTTATTTGACCTCTCAATAATTTGTCTTTGTGTCATTTCAAACAATATTTCTGTATTTTGCATGTGTTTCACACATTACGTCCATAATCAGTTTAGTTGTTAGTTTATGTCATCATTTATGAAACAGACAGATTTTTCTACTGACCTGGTCTGCTTTTTGGTTAACAGGTGTGCAGGTTTTAAACATTAGAAGTATAATTTGCCCCATTTCACTCTTCAATATGAGATTCCTGATTTGCTGTTGTTTTATATTAAAACTGTTAATCATTCATTGTAGCAAACAAAAACTGCTTTCCATTCCCATTAAATATAGAGGGAAATAACTGCCATAGTTCTGATCTTCCTTTTGCAGCTTCGCTAGTGTTAGGAAAGCCTAATTAGCTACCTCAAATAACACACATCTTTTGGAGGCTACTGACACATAATTCCTAAAACAAAGGCGTGACACAAATTAAGTATTAAGATTACATATGTTATATTTCTGGTGAATCTGTAAAGGGGGAAGAAGAGAATCCCATTTAGTTCAATCTTGTTATTCTTTGACCACTGGACACCCTTCCTCCCCCCCAGCACTTGACTATCACCCCACACTACAAACTGATCAAATTAGACTGCTCTGCACACTTGATCTACCTTCACATCTTTTGCAACCAAGAATCAGATAGGCACATTGTGGAGCAGAAGTCTGGAGTAGGAGACAGGGTATGGAGGAATAAAGTAACGAGTATGTTTAGTGTAATCTTGAGCGAACTTGTATTATTTTGCTGTATATTATCTATTAATTAGTAGTATGATTTCTAAGTTGCTGTTGATGAAAGTGTTTGCCAAATAAAAAATATAATGAAGAGGAAATACCTAAAGATTATTACAATGCAACATTTAGTACATTCAGTAACTTCATTTGTGAAACACTAACAGACTCAATGTGCCTCGTCTTACATAAAACATAGATGGGTGCTGACTTGACATCTTTTGCACCCAAGAACCGGAAGGGCACATTGCGGAGCAGAGGGCTGAAATAGGGGACAGGGCATGGAGGATTAAAGTAACAAGAGCACTTAACGTAATCATGAGTGATTTTTTATGGGTTTCATATACTGTATGCATAACAATCACGTAAAGTGCCCCAGTTCCACAATTTTTTCTTTTATTTATCACTTTCCATGCACAGAAAATTACATTTTTGTGAAGGGTGATGTTTTTCAAGTGAAGGCTGTTTCAGTGCCAAAGCTGCGTGCTGCATGCTTTGTAATCACACCACAAGCAAAAAAGCAAAAATATTAATAATAATAAAGCATACAAAGGCATGTTAAGTACAAATGTATATGCTGTAGTACATTAAACATTTAACCTATATTGGAATTTGAATATTTACGAATTTTGACTTGAGTGTTCAAACCCTGTTTTTGTATAATTTGACAGCCCTACCTTATACAGAATATCTGGTTGTGCCATCCTTAACTGCAGTAACTTCTCTATGCAGGAAGCTGCATCCACTTTTCCTTGCAGAGCTACATTAATTCAAAACCTCTGGTAGGTTTCTGTGCATGAACTGCTCGTTTTAGGTCCTACCACAGCATCTCTATTAGAATGAAGTCTGCACTTTGACTAGAACAGTCAAAAATGTCTTATTTTTATTTGTCAGTTCTAATGTGGAATTGCTGTTGTATTTTGGATTATAGTCTGGTAGCAAGAACAGCTACACTTTAGCTTCAGCTCATGGGCTGATAGCCTGACAATCTCCTTAAAATGTTTCTGATATGAAGTAGAATTTAAGGTTCCTTCAATTATGGCAAATCATTCCAGTCCTGAAGTAAGAAGCCATGGCCACACTATCACTCCTATATGTGGCTGTTGGTATGATGAGGATGATTTTGAAGTTCTTCTTGTGGAATGTTGTTTTTGCTTTATGCCAGTCATAACAAGACCCATGTTGTCCAAAAGTGTTTTTATTTCACCCAGGGTTCCTCCCCTGGCTGAAGTTCAAATCCTTGTTTTATGAAACGTTTATTCATTATTGAATCATTTATTTATGTTAATGGCTCTTTTGTTTATAATATTCATTGTGTACTAGGCCTTGGTTATGTCCCATGTGTTTTTGTGGATGATTTCCCACCTGCCAATCACCACCAAGAACTGCCCTTGGCCGTGTAAATCAGGAGGGTCTTTTGTAGTTCCTGAAGGTTCATTTTGAATGCACTCTGGAGTGGCTGAGTTCTTGTGTTTCTCTGTACTTTGTACCTTTTTGATTCTGGATTTTTTGATCCTCTGCTCCATTTTTTCGACCATTCTGTGTATTGTGTTTTGGGGCAGGGTTTGATTTGGATTGCCTCATTAGTTTAGGCAATTCCTCTTTGCCTTTGTGCTTTACAAAGCTTTATTCTTGTTACTGAAAATTTTGGACAATAAATATTTTGATAAAGATCCTATATTTGTTTTATTGCTAGCCAGGTTTTACGGTTTTACTCCTCTAATGGGCATTATTGGAAGTACTTTTTGGGACTTACATGCCTTGGACCTCCAAGTTCACTACTCATGATTGTTTCATCTGTCCATAGATTGTTCTTCCCATGATCTTCTAGAGCAAAGGTTCTCAAACCCAGCCCTGGGGACCCACTGTGGCTGCAGGGTTTTGTTCCAACCAGTTTCTGTTTGTAATTGGACTAATGGGCTAATTAAGTGAACTGTTATTTCCCAGATTCTGCGTTTTGGGTACATTACAGAAATTAGAAAACTAAGTTTGGTAAGAAAATTTTTATTAAAATGTACTAAGCAGTTATATTCATGTAGTTTTTTTTCTTTTTAACAGTGTTTTCATGTTGATTTTCATTCTAATTTTACAGGTGTTCTAATTGTTTATAATGAATTTATTATTTACTAATAATTGGATTGGATGCTAAAGTATTTTGCAGCCTTTCACATTTCAGTATTGTCTGCTTGTTTGTCTGCTCGGCTCATTTTTAATTGTCATTATTAAGATAAAATGAAGGAAGCAAACTGCAACAGAAAAAGGGCAAAATATAATGAAATCAACAAAAGAGAGTTAAGCGTTTAAATGTATAGCAAAAATAAAAATATTTCTTGTAAAAAATCCAGCTACTGTGCTTTTCTGTATGTAGAATAAGAGGGGAAGAAAAGCCAGCTAATTAAACAAGATCAGTGTTATCAGTTGTTGTCACTGATTATTACTCTGGTTGGAACAAAAACCTGAAGCCACAGTGAGCCCCCAGAACTGACTTTGAGAACCCCTGGCCTAGAGGATTCCTGGCAAATGAGAGACATTTATGTTCTTCTTGGTTTGAACATACTGTAAGACATTTGTCAAATAAGATAGGAGACCATTCAGTCCATCAAGCTTGTTTGTTTAGCTGACGGCTAAGATGTCCCAATATCTCATCCAGATGCTTCTTAAAGGTTGTCAAAGGTTCAGCTTCAACTACATGTCTCTGTAGTTTGTTCAAAGCTTCCACAGCTCTTTGCATGAAGAAGAGCTTCCTGGCTTCAGTTTTAAATACACTTTCCATCTAAATATACCTAAATGCTCCTTAATATACACACCACTTCAGTGGTCTCAATCTGAAGATCCAACCATTTTCTTGACCCACTTATGCAGGGCAGGGTTGCGGAGCAGCTGGAATCTATCATGGTCACAAGGAAGGGACAACACCTGGACAGGGTGCCAGTCCATAGCAGGGAGAAAATACACACACATGCACACACACACACACCCTGCACCACACACAGTAAGGTCAATTTAGCAATGCAAATTCACCTAACCTGCATATTTTTGGACTGTGAGAGGAAAATGGAGCACCTGAAGGAAACCCATGGTGACAAAGGAACAAAATGCAAACTCCATGCAGGAAGTACTTGGGGTGTGAATGCTGCTCTACAATGGGGCCTGTTTTGCTTTTTTAATTGCTGCTGGAGGTGAGGAAGGAGATGCTTGCAGTTCTTTAGATGTTTGCCTAGGATCCTTTGTGACTTCTCTGAGGATTTAAATCATGCACCCCTGTAGTAATCTTGGCAAGGTAGCAGTCCCTGGGAGGATTCACTACTGTTTCAAATGCTTTCAATTTGGAGACTCACTGTGATTTCTTGGCATCCTTAGAAACTGCTTTTCAGACTGATAGATGAAACCGTATTTTCTGATCTCAGAAAATCTCAGGGTTGCAATTTCAGAAAATTCATTTGATATGTGCTTGTTGAATCTAACTCCTCGCAAAATGACTCTGATGGTAAGGGTGAAAATAACAGAGGTTTGTACACTTGTACAATCAAGCCTGGTTATGATCAATGAGCTGATTCTCATTATTTCATTAACTAGAACAATTTAACAAGGGGCCATTTACTTTCTCACACAGTGCTGAATAACTATGTTCGGTTACACTTTAGTTTAGGTATTGCAAGAATGCATTGATTACTCATTTATTGTGATGCAACAAGACCTTAACCAAGAAGTCTTTTGGTCTTAGTGGTACATATAAAGTATCAGTGACACCATCGTTCATGTCTGTGCAGTGTGACATATTAACACACTTTTAATATGCTGGTAGAATTACTTGTGAACATGAAGGATTTACTAAAGTATGCAATATCAAGAAAAATATGTCTCTCTTAAGCCACCTAAAAATGATTTTAGAGGCCACATTGCACTGATGAATAACCACTTACTGAAGCTTTATATGTGTTATTAAGACCAAAGGATGGTTTTGTTAAGCACTTCTTACATAACAGCAAATGAGTAATAGATGCAAATTTTGCAGCACCTAAATCCGTATTTCACAAACTTTTTTATAACCCGCACCCCTAGAAAATAGTTAATTTATGTTTGCACACCCTGCAAGAATAATATCACATTCAAAGATGTTACTTACAGTGTTGGAGGTGAACAAATTGAACAAAAAAATGAATCAACTTTTAACTCTGGGCATAAAGTTTAAATATAAATTGAGCATTTTACTTTTATAAATCTCTGTAATCTTGTAAATGTGTTCCCCGCGAAGCATAGACACTCAATTGATGATCTGGGGGTTGGGGTATCAAACATCAAATACTGTGAGGAAATGAAACATGATCAATGATCGAAGTGCTTGGGAGATTGGAGACCCCCACAAACCAACAGTTGCCAATGTGCCATTAAGCAATGAAACACAGTTGATGAGCTTTGTCTTCCAATAACACCTACACAGCAGCTCAAAAACAGACGTGCCACACAGTTAAAATTGCTGTGCTATTGCCAGGACCGCCAGCAGGAGAGATGGGCTGAGTGTAAGTAGTAGGTGTTGCCTCCAATTGGCTAGAATGTCAATCAAACCTTGATCAGGGCTTGCACTGAAATCAGGACTAGAGGTCGCTCTTCTCTATGGATCATTGCAAAGTCCAAATTTCATTCCCTTAAAAAAAATTATTCGCCATTATGAACCTCCGCCTGCAACAAGGAACCCGTGAGAACACACATTTCTGCAGCTCATTCACAGGTGACAATTGCACATGAAATGCTTGATTCTTTTCATATCACAGAGCATGAGCACAAGCTAATAAATGACCTACAGATGATAGCGCACTGCAGGACACTGACTGCACTACAATAACATAGGACAATGCACTTCATTCAGTGTTGGTGAATTGTGACACGGCCTTCCTCATTGTCGAACCCACTAAAATACCATCCCATTCCACTTGGGGATGTGGGCACCCCAGGTTGGGAACCCCTGACCATAACTAAAGTATTTAATCTATGTTCATTTAATACATGACATAAATTAAGAAACACGCATTACTTGTCTACACAGTTGCTTGTAATCTAATACCAGATCTCGGCTGAAAACCTGAAAACATTCAATGTCAAAAATGTCCAATAGCAGAAGAAATCAGGACCAGATAGTGAATCAGGAAGTGCAACGGATTAGCAAGGAGGAAGTAAGGACAGCTATAAAGAGGATGAAAAATGGAAAGGCCGTTGGTCCAGATGACATACCTGTGGAAGCATGGAGGTGTTTATGAGAGATGGCAATGGAGTTTTTAACCAGATTGTTTAATGGAATCTTGGAAAATGAGAGGATGCCTGAGGAGCGGAGAAGAAGTGCACTGGAGGTGATATTTAAGAATAAGGGGGATATGCAGGACTGCAGTAACTACAAGGGAATAAAATTGATGAGCCACAGCATGAAGTTATGGGAAAGAGTAGTGGGGTTAATAAGTGAGGTGATGATTAGTGAGCAGCAGTATGGTTTCATGCCAAGAAAGAGCACCACAGATGCGATTTTTGCTCTGAGGGTGTTGGTGGAGAAGTTTAGAGAAGGCCAGAAGGAGTTGCATTGTGTCTTTGTGGACCTGGAGAAAGCATATGACAGGGTGCCTCAAGAGGAGTTGTGGTATTGTATGAGGAAGTCGGGTGTCGCAGAGCAGTATGTAACAGTTGTACAGGATACGTACAAGGGAAGTGTGACAGTGGTGAGGTCTGCAGTAGGAGTGATGGATGCATTCAAGGTGGAGGTGGGATTACATCAGGGATCGGCTCTGAGCCCTTTCTTATTTGCAATGGTGATGGACAGGTTGACAGACTGGATTAGAAATGAGTCCCCGTGGACTATGATGTTTGCTGATGACGTTGTGATCTGTAGCGATAGTAGTGAGCAGGATGAGGAGACCCTGGAGAGGTGGAGATATGCTCTAGAGAGGAGAGGAATGAAGGTCAGCTGAAACAAGACAGAATACATGTGTATGAATGAGAGGGAGGTCAGTGGAATGGTGAGGATGCAGGGAGTAGAGCTGACAAAGGTGGATGAGTTTAAATACTTGGGATCAACAGTACAGAGTAATGGGGATTGTGGAAGAGAGGTGAAAAAGAGAGTGCAGGCAGGGTGGAATGGGTGGAGAAGAGTGTCAGGAGTGATTTGTGACAGATGGGTATCAGCAAGAGTGAGAGGGAAGATCTACAGGATGGTAGTGAGACCAGCTATGTTATATGGGTTGGAGACAGTGGCACTGACCATCAAAGCAGGAGACAGAGCTGAAGGTGGCACAATTAAAGATGCTAAGATTTGCATTGAGTGTGATGAGGATGGATAGGATTAGAAATGAGTACATTAGAGGGTCAGCTCAAGTTGGACGTTTGGGAGACAAAGTCAGACAGTTGAGATTGCATTGGTTTGGACATGTGCAGAGGAGAGATGCTGTGTATATTGAGAGAAGGATGCTAAGGATAGAGCTGCCAGAGAAGAGGAAAAGAGGAAGGCCTAAGCAAAGGTTTATGGATGTGGTGAGAGAGCATATGCAGGTGATGGGTGTAACAGAACAAGATGCAGGGGACAGAAAGATATGAAAGAAGATGATCCGCTGTGGCAATCCCTAACGGGAGCAGCCGAAAAAAGAAGAAGTGTATACTAACAGAAAATCATAGCCTGAGTTTGCACAGCAGAGTAGCACAATGGGGCCAAAAGAGCAATATCAGAAGGAACAACTTCTCATATCTTGTTTGGCCATCAGGGGGTGCACCAGCTCCCTAAACCTGACACACACAGACACCAGGCACAAGTCCCGCAACACACACTTTTTTTTTTTATTTAACTGTAGGAAATGCTTTCACTCGTTTATATCAACTCATCCATCAATTTTCTAAATCATCTTTCTATCAAAACATTTCAAATTTCAGAAGTAGTGAAATGGAATTGCTGACTGTGCCCACCTATTCCAAGCATTTTATGTCTTGCACCAAGCACAATAAATAAATATAGCACTTGTCTTTGTCTTCCCTCTCTCTTTCTCTTCCCCTCTCCTTCCACCTCCACTCCACCTCCAGCAAGCTTCGTCCCTCTTCCTCCTGACTCTGGGTCCTTGAATAGCGTCTGCTGTTTTTTTTTTATGTACTACCTGTGTCTTGAAGGCTTGGCCTGGGAACACTTCCAGGTAAGGCTGGAGGCCCATAAAGTTGGGCTTCTCAGTCCCTGCAGCTCCCCCTGGTGGCACCATGGCAGCCAACAGGGCTGAGTTACAGAACTCCACATTTCTATGCTGCCCTGTGGGAAACTTACAACTGCTGCAACCCAGGGGGGCTGTTGTTTACCACTCCAGAGGAGGTAGAGCCCTGTGTTTGTCCACTTCCCTGCTCCTTCCATTAAGGTGTCATCCCAGCCGTCCGACACACTTGTTGTAAATGAAGTAAGTCTGCCAATGGCCCGATTGAGAGCCTCCTCTGGACAATATGAAATTAGAAGATGCAAAGGTCACAAGAACCAAACTAAAGAATCCCAGGTATTGCTAATGAGACAACCACAATATTTTAAAAATTCCTTGAGATGGATCTATGGATCTATCCTGCTGGGTGTTTAAAATGTAACCTGTAATGGTGTTCGGTGGATTCCTGTTCCCTGGATATAGATGACAGGATGGATTTCACCTGAGACTGTATGTGAATATTGTGGTCAATCAGACGTGTTGCTTCATGGCAGAAGCTTACGTTCCACACAACAAAACGAAGAAAGTTCTGGAACATGATAAATGAAGTGAGTTTGACATGTTGATTTCCAGAAACACCATATGTCAATTTGATTAGGCCAAGGTTGGATTAAGACCCCCACAAGTCCCTGGGTGACTAAGCTCCTTAACAAAAGAGTTGATCATACTTTTAACAGTGCGACACATGGACACCAGGTCGTTTAGCGCAGCATGGCATTTCTCACTTTTGATTTTAAACTTGACCACTTCAGGGCTCGCACGCAGAACACTCTGATAGTAGATCCACCCCTGGATTAGACGCTTGTGGGATGAGGTCTAATTCCCAATAAATTAATTAATTCAGTCTCATCCCACAACTGCTTATCAGATTGAGATGAGGTGTTTCTTGGAATCAATTAATTTACAAAAACCATAGTATATTACATGATTAAACAGACATAGCCCAGAATCCATGGGCAGCAGTTCTCACGCCTTGTTGATTGCAAATCCAGATGAGGTCAAGATACTCTAAGGGCAAATGGGGAGCAAAGCAGATATGAAGAAGGTGTACCTAATAAAGAGGACAATCACTATACAGTATATCTGGAAGACTCTTTGCTGTAAAAGACTAAAGAAAGGACCAGAAATCTCTTCCACTGACCTTTTTTTAACGGAGTAAGTCTTGTCCCATCATTCAGTAGTTTATTGATTTCCTCCTTCAGTTCTTCATTTTCCTTTTTAAGTTGTGTCTAAAATAAAGGCGGATGAAAATAAAAAGGCATGGTTATATTGAGACAAAATAATTTACAAAATCACATCCCTTATTGGAAGAGACGGCCATCTCATGTCCATTAACTGCTGGTTGGGAGACCAAATTGATTGAATTAAAAAACTTAGATGTATCTTAATAAACATTGCAATTATCTTTATTCAAAGTGTGTATGCTGAAATAGAATCCACATGTTATGGAGTGACATCGTGTGAACAAATACAATGAGTTTATATTTACTCATCTGTCAGTTTTCTAAATCACTTTCCCATCAAAACAATTGCAATTTCAGAAGTAGTGTAATGGAATTCCTAACTGCATGTGCCCACCTATTCCAAACATGGCATTGTACTCTAATTCATGTAATTAAATTCGAACAGTTATTTTTAAGTACAGTGTGTCCCAGAAACTAATTATAAAAGTTAGATGTATCTTAATAAAAATTGCAATGACCTTAATTCGAAGTGTGTATGCAGACAGAGATTCCACATATTACAGAGGTACATTAGGTGAACTTACTAGGGGTTACAGTGTGATGTGGATTGTCATCATGGAGTTATTTAGACAATTCTTTTTGACAACACTGTAACCGGTGTCGTTTATTTGAACTTGCTGGCGGATTCCGTCATGCCGCGCATTCGAGAAGAGTTTGGGGATGAGGAGGAGTTTTATTTCCAACAAGGTGGAGCACCTCCCCACAACCATTATAAAGTGAGAGCCTACCTTGATGAATATCTGCTGAAGAGATGGATTGGGCGAAGGGGCAGCATTAAGTCTCCCCCGCGTTCACCAGACCTCATGCCAATTGACTCTTTTTTTTCCAGGGGTCCTCCAACTTCAGGGAAAACTCGGGGGTGGGTGGCAGAATTGGCGCTCCAGCCACTGTAAAAAAGCTTACAGTGTTCCATTCTGTCTGAACTCACGTGGTGCTGAGTTGTCATCCGGGTCCTAATTTGGGACCCTGGGGTGGTTCGTTGTGTGGTGGGCACGGCAACGCGCTGTATCAGTGGCTGCTCCTAACAACTCTGTCTTTTATGAGGACCACATCAAAAATTAGGTTTGACTGGCAATAATCAGTGAGTTGAAAGCAACCATCAAAAGAGAATGTACCCAAATAACAAATGAAATGATTTGTGATGATTGCAAATCCATTGGTCCACGTTATTCACAGTGCCAGTTGAACACTGTAGTCCAGCGTTTCTCAACCTTTAAGTAGTTTTCATAACAGCTAACTTTTTTTGAAAGGAGCCCACTAATACCAATTTGTTCTTTTTTAATTAATGATATATCATAGATGCATATTTTATTATACCCAGTTAACTTTTATCGACATTTATCTAACTCTATATTTATTTTTCTAGTATCAGAATGTAGTTTAAGTTCATTTGTTTTGGTTTCAATAGATGTATTTTTCATATTTTCGATTCTTGTTTTCTTTTTTTCACATCTTCGCGCCCCCCTTTTTGTTACTTGGCCCCCGCCCTAATTTGAGAACCACTGCGTAGTCACTGAAAATGATTCCTCTTCGTTAAATTGAATTATAAAACATAGGTGTTTTGTGTCTGAATAGGCACTATATTTATAAACATTCAAAGTGTGTATAGATTTTTGGGACAACCTGCATTGTCACAAAAAAATATATTAAAGATAAACATGATATCCGTCACGTCACTTTGATGAAATCAATAAAAATGAAAAATGCTCCAGAATCTTATAAAATAGACTACAATACGTACCCAAATGCCCGTGAATCTAACGCCATGTGTCCATTTTCAATCTTGTTAGGATTCAGAATGTGATAGATGGCTAAGACTTGAAGGTAACACGAGAACTGAAATCACTGTGAAGCATCTTAGTTAGCTACCACCACGTAACAAGACCTTAACCAACGCTTTTTTTGATCTTATTAAAACTTAAAACCCGATGCACATACGACAATACAGGACATCTGTCTATTATGTAACAAATGTTTAACTAAAGCTTTACACCCATTAGATGCCACTAATCTCCCTGCTCAAAACTGACACATAAAGGAGGGCAAAGGGTCCCCAATGTTTATAAACTAACATTATATCACATATATAGTTTCATAGACTTGGCAGCAAATAAACAGGAGAAGAACGCATTTACATTATACTTATATGAACAATATTAAGAAGAGCAAAGTAATAGCTCATCAGGGGAAAACCAAATCGATACAAAAGATCTGATAAATGTGTGAGAATATATGAAGTGCTTAAATAATATTGTGGAGGTTTGTTGGAGGATGAGAAGGAGGAGAAGAGCATGAAGGTAAATTATCATTTGTTTTAAATAATGGAAAAGGTATGGCAACAGATGACTTACAAAACAAACATTTTATAATCATAACCACACAGTGGATAGCAGTGCATGAGGTGTGCATAGGAGACTAGCAGTGCAAAGCCTTTTAGGTGTTTTTAGTGAAAGGAAACAAACAGAACTGCAAAGCAATCTGATGCCGGCACTTAACAGTTTCAGTGACGCCCCCCAATAGCAACTGAGAACCCCGCAGCTCTGCTCAGCCCCGCTCCTCTAACACTAGTGATGCGTTTGCTGCCAACAAAGCTGACGAGTGCGCTGGATAATCTCCAACCACTACGGCCCCGAACATCGGCCAGGTCACGGGTTGGTCTGATATTTGGGACCCCACCTCAATCAGTCGTATAGTTTCCAGGTTCTGTTATGAGCCAGTAAGGCTTTGCCAATCATGCGGTGCATGTTCTGGTTAGGATTTACATAACAGAGGACATATTCACTCACAGGCCCGTCGCGACAAGGCAGGCAAACCAAGCAATTGCTTGGGGCCCCGAGCTGGCCTGGGGCCCCAAGACAACGACTGGTTAAGAATAAAATGCAGCGACAAACTGGGTGAGGGCCCCATTGATAGTGAATGCAGTAAAGTGCAATGACACTGTTATCGGGATCCCCCTCAAGGGGGCCCCCCTCGCTGACAGCAGCCAGCCAACCACGCGATCTCTGCTGCCGGCAAAATACAAAACTTCCTCGGCAGTCAGGAAGCGGAATTATGCTTCAGGAAGCCAAAAAAGAAAGAAGAGAAAGGAAGAGGGGGATAAGAAAAAACAAGACAGTGGTAAGTGATAAATTACACACATAAAATAGCTCTACTTGTCTTGTACAAATGGTGCAATTTTGCAGCAGGTAGGCTAGCAGAAATATGTTTACAGTAATCCCTCCTCGATCGCGGGGTTTGCGTTCCAGAACCCCCCGCGATAGATGAAAATCCGCGAAGTACAAACCATATGTTTGTATGGTTATTTTTATATATTTTAAGCCCTTAGAAACTCTCCCACACTGTTAACATTATTAGAGCCCTCTAGACATGAAATAACACATTTTAGTCAAAAGTTTAAACTGTCCTCCATGACAAGACAGAGATGACAGTTTTTTCTCACAATTAAAAGAATGCAAATAGATCTTCTCTTTAGGAGCAGAGAATTTCAGAGGGAGAGAGAGAGCTCGCGCTCGCAAAGAAAAGCAAACAATCAAAAAATCAATACTTGTGCTTTAAAGTTTGCCTTTAGCCTCTCTGCTCACATCTCCTCCGTCAGGCGCAGACAACGTCAGAGAGAGAGAGAACGAGCGAGCGAGATTAAAGCAAACAATCCAAAAATCAATAAGTGTGTTTTTTGGAAGCACCGTGATAAAGCGGCATTTCTTAGAGGTGCGTTCGTATCCACTAGGCAAACAGCTTCTGTGCAAGCAGCCCCTCTGCTCACAGCCCTCCGTCAGGCGCAGAGAATGTCAGAGAGGGTGAGAGAGAGGCAGAGACAAGTAAACAATCAAGTTCGCGGAAGCATATCTTATAGCATTGAGGAGTTTTATTTAATATGTAATACATGTTCTGATTTGGTAGCTTCTAAGCCATCCGCCAATAGTGTCCCTTGTATGAAATCAACAGGGCAAACAAACTGAGGAAGCAAGTACCATAAATTAAAGACCCATTGTCCGAGAAATCCATGAACCAGCGAAAAATCCGTCATATGTATTTAGATATTTTACATTTAAAATCCGCGATAGAGTGAAGCCGCGAAAGTCGAAGCGCGATATAGCGAGGGATTACTGTATGTATCATACATAAATGACATGACATTGCTATAGCTTTGTAATAGGTTTTGATGAAAGTGGCATAGCATGCTATACTAACTATTCCACGTCTGTGATAATCTATTTAGGAAAACAACACAATAAATTCTGTGCATCAAACATTAGCTTGGGATGTTTTTAAGCATTGGTAGTCGACTCACAGCACTACTAAACATTTAATTATAATTTCACTGTTTGTTAACAGTAAAAAGTTTATTTATATAGCACATTTCATACACAATGGCAATTCAAAGTGCTTTACATAGAAGAAATTAAAATAATAAAAAGAAATAAGAATAATTAAAACAGTTTAGAAAAATAAAATAAAATACAGTACAGTCGGACGAACAGCTGCACAGTGCTCATTCAGTAAATGCATAGCTAAAGACTAAAGATTAATTAACTGTCAATTTACCTTCTATTAATGATTGTTTATTTGTACAGTGGTGTTTTTTGCAAATGTTCAATTGTTGAAAATGTTCAAATTTTATGCACTTTATATGCAACAGCAGTATTTGCACTCTAAACATTTTTTATTTATGCACAGTATATGCAACAGCAGTATTTGCACTGTAAACCTTTTTTATTTATATAAAGTGTGAGCGAATTTAAACTGTATGGCTATGCTGTGGTTCCTTTGCGTGCGTGCGTGCGTGTGTGCGGGGGCCTCCATGTCCATTTTGCTTGGGGCCCCCAAATTCCTTCAAACGGCCCTGTTCACTCAGGGACTGGAAACGCACGAATCAGGCAAGTTTAGAACCTGAGCCGCTTGTAAAACTCACGGGGCAGCGCTTTGGAAACACACAATAAGGAGATGCAAGACGATCATCCGTCTGTTTCCTGTTATTCTGTATCTGTGATGTTACTGGTCAAAATGATAACGGATGGTATTTGGGCGTTTGTGCCTTTACGATCTGCTGATATCTCGTCGTACTATCATGCCAAGGCCGGCCTTCAGTTTATGTTCACCATCAGTAAGTTGATTTATTTACAAAACTAGACGTGCAAAAATGAATAAGCAAAATAAACGCTGAATGTCCCCATTTACATTGGTACGACTGGATTTCTAAAATTGTTTTTAAATAAATTAACATAAAACAAAATAATATTTAGCACCGTCGTGACAAACTGATGGCCAACCTTTTATGAAACCTTGGCCCTGCTATTGGGTAAAACTATATGCGTCAACTTTGTAAAAACTGACAGGAAAAGTTTTTAATGAAATTAAACAAATTAGTAATTGGATAAAAAAAGAAAAGAAAAGAAAAAGCAGGGCCGAGAAACAAACGAATGTGTCTTTAGTTCCTCTCTGTTCTCTTCATAGCGCCTTGCTTTCTTTATTTTTCAATGACGGTTCTGTTACCGTTTGGATACACATGTCTAGAAATCATTTATTAAATCGTTAGTAATCTTTAGAAAGACGCTCTTAAAAATCCTGGTTCTTTAGATACTGAGTTGTTTGGTTCCTCATAGTGCTATTGATTGACAAACAAAAATTTCATTTTGAGGAGAGTTCCTAGCATATATAAAGTTGGTTCTTTGTGTCCTGAAAAACGTCCTGTTCAGAAAACCTGAAATCTTTAATGTATTGTTGTCTACCCAGGACACTAACAGATTAAGAAAACCTGAACTTAACCTGTGTCCTTCTAAAATAAGGAGCCATTCACAAATCTATTATTATTTATAAAGCCTGTTACAGATCTAAATAAATAAAAGTTTGTTTTTTTTTTTCTGGAACATTCACGTTGATGGTTCGTCTATGGCATCGCTCCGAAGAACCACTCCAGCAACTTTATTTTTAAGATGATTCTATTAAACATGTGTGTCTTTTCACTGGTACTGGTCTTGGTGAGGGCGGCACGGTGGCGCAGTGGATAGCGCTGCTGCCGCGCAGTTAGGAAAACCGGGTTTGCTTCTCCGGTCTTCCCTGCGTGGAGTTTGCATGCTCTCACCGTGACAGCGTGTTTTTTTTCCTTCGGGTACTCAGGTTTCCTCCCACAGTCCAAAGACATGCAGGTTAGGTGGATTTTGCGATTCTAAATTGTCCCTAGTGTGTGTGTGTGTGTGTGTGTGTGTGCGTGCCCTGCGGTGGACTGGCGCCCTGCCCAGGGTTTGTTTCCTGCCTTGCGCCCTGCGTTGGCTGGAATTGGCTCCAGCAGACCCCCGTGACCCTGTAGTTAGGATATAGCGGGTTGGATAATGGCTGGGATGGCCTTGGTGCATACAAATGTGACAAAAAAATCGATCCATTTTAAATCTCAGTAAAGCATATATTACATAATGCAGTTTTGAAGTTTAAAAAATGGCCACTGAACACGGGTTCGTAAAATTAAATAGAACGTTTGCAGACTGGCGTGTTGCGCGCACTTTAAAACACGTATTTAATTTTACAACATTATTGTTTATTCTTTATTATATGCATACTCTCTGGGTTGTTCTTCTGTATTACAACGCACACACACTCAAGGTCAGTTTCGCTCATTGCGGGCAGCATGGTGACGCAGTAATTACAGAGCTACTGCTCCCCGACTTCTGAGCGCTGAGCCCGAGTCCTGCTTCCTTGCATTGTGTTTGGAGTTTGCACGTGCATCTGGATTAACCATTAAGCAAAATAAACCCGTGTTTAGGGCATCAGGGGAAGGGGGCACCACAGAAATTTTCCATTGCCGTATTTACTTTGGACCATATGGTGCAAAACTGCAAATGGCGTAGCTGAACCAGGTTCCACAAAAATGGGCTCCCTCATTAAATTTAAAAAGTACATACATACATATAATTAAATAGTAACAATTGAGGAAATGCTGGATGTTTTAATCTCTACTAAGAGAAGCAGATGTGTTGCGTAAGATATAGTTTTGAGGATCTGATCAAAGACCTTGCAATTAGAAAAAGTAAGAGAAAACTTTTAAAATATAAATAAAGTTGAAGTATACAAAAATAAACAATATTTTTCTTATAAGTTTTGTTTCATTTAGAAAAATAACATTCTATTTTACGGTTATTATTGTTTATTTTTTGAATCAGTTATATGGGGCTTTGAAATATTGTTTAGGGCCTTTAAAGGTCTTAATCCGGCTCTGTCTGCATACCTTCTCAACGTCTCTCCGCCTTTCCTTTACATTTCAACGTGGGGGTTTTAAGATAAACGACGCTTTGCTTTGAAACCCATGAAATCGATCGTGGGATTGAGTGTGAGCGTGTCCGATGAATGATAAAGTAGTTATCTTGGCTTGTGTTCAAGTTCTCCGCGGTACTATATGAATACATCCATAAATAAAAACATTTGCATCTTTTCAGATTTCTTTGGTGTTGAAGGCTGTCAACGAAATAACTGGAAAATAAAATGTAACCAACGCGTAACTCGGGAAAAGTCATCAATCCTACTGGTTTATAATTTTGACTTGGCTCTCACCTTCTCCGCCTGGCATTCTTTGAGTTGCTCAAGGGATTTTCTCAGATTCTCCATCGCTTTGTCCAGCGCCTCTCTGCACTGGCTAATCTGCTCTTGAAGATGTTGTGTTTCTTTCGACCAGTCGTCGAGAGCCTGTTGCAGCTCATTTTGACATTCTCTCAGTTTCGCGGCTTTATCTGACGTTACATTTATCGCCAAGAAAGTAGTGCTCAAAACTGACCAGAGCAGTAGAATTATCAGGACGATGATTGCGATAATATTCAATTTGCTTAGCGAAACAACTTTCCCACTTTGCGGACGTCTCTCCAAAAGACGATACGACTCCATATCGGCAGTGTCTGTGCTATGAGCACTAAGAGGAGAAACGAAAATGAAACCTAAAATGTGTCTGCTCATGAATGATCGGTAGATAAAGATTTAACTCTCAATTGAGCGGCAGGGAATCTCAATTATGCGACTGATCGGTTTAAAGAACTCTGGCCGACAAAGCAGTGTGAAGGCTAACCCCGTTATACCCCAAATTTAGAAGACTTTCGCTTTACACAGAATTTCTACATTACATTGAGCCTGTATGAGTGTTCGAGATTGCGTGTAAATGTGCTCTGCTGCGTTAATGTCGACATCACAAGAGCAGGGCTATTCAATTACAAATTCAGTTCGGTCAGATTTTCAAACCCAAAAATTTAGCAGGGCCAGAAATTTTCAGCGGCTAGTAGGCAGCAGGTAATAACAAATTTTAAACCAACAGGAATATTTTGAAAAACAAGTAACGTTTAGTCATTGTTTCACTTTAAAATTTGATCTCATGTGACACTGGCATCTCAAAAAGTGCATAACGCTATAACGGAACAAAATCTGAGGTAGAAGCAATACTTTTTTCCACTTTTAAAATAAAAAAGTGAACATTTTGGTTATATAAAACTCAGGCACATCTCAATAAAAACAAAATAGTGCACGGTAGCAAAAACATTTGCATCCATTTTTAAACAAACATTTTGCTCACATCTGACCCAGGCACATCTCAAACTTTTAACAGAATAAAAAAAGAACAATCAATGCTATCAAAACTATTAGTGCACAAATCCATAACAAGTGATATCAGTAAATAACACACAGCATGAATACAACGTCTACTGCACTGAGGGACCGTAGGTTCGTATTAAATCATCACACGTGTGATTAGCAGCGCCTCTTCTGTAAACCAAAAAGTGGCTTAACGCTTAGGTTGCGTTTGGATCAAGTTTGACATACTCTGAAGGTATACAGAGGCCCAGAGTCCAAGAGCTACATCTTTTGTTTATTTACTGAAAAAAACATAATGTTTAAATTTTGAAACTGACAAATCATCAAGTGTACTTGCATACGTCCATTTTATTTCTCTCGGGAGGCACGGTGGCGCAGTGGTAGCGCTGCTGCCTCGCAGTTAGGAGACCCGGGTTCGCATATTCTTCTCGTGTCTGCGTGGGTTTCCTCCCACAGTCCAAAGACATGCAGGTTAGGTGGATTGGCAATTCTGAATTGGCCCTAGTGTGTGCTTGGTGTGTTTGTGTGTGTCCTGTGGTGGGTTGGCACCCTGCCCGGGATTGGTTCCTGCCTTGTGATGGATGAAGTTTTCTCTCACTTTTTCTAATTGCAAAATCGTTTAATCAGATCCTCAAAGCTAATCTTACGTAACACATTTGCTTCTAAATTTAGTAGAGATAAGTCATCCAGCCTGCCTCTGTTGTTATTATTTTATAAACATACTGTATATAAAATACTAGCAGAATACCCGCGCTTCGCAGCGGAGAAGTAGTGTTTTAAAGAAGGTACGAAAAAGAAAGGAAAAATTTTAAAAATAACGTAACATGATTGTTAATGTAATTGTTTTGTCATTGATATGAGTGTTGTTCTCATATCTATCTATCTATCTATCTATATATATATATATATATATATATATATATATATATATATATCTATATATATATATACCTCTATCTATCTATCTATATATATCTCTATCTATCTATATATATATATAGCAGAATACCCGCGCTTCGCAGCGGAGAAGTAGTGTGTTAAAGAAGGTACGGAAAAGAAAAGGAAAAATTTTAAAACTAACGTAACATGGTTGTTAATGTAATTGTTTTGTCATTGATATGAGTGTTGTTCTCATATCTATCTATATATATATTTCTCTATCTATCTATCTATATATATATATATACCCGCTCTTGGCAGCGGAGAAGTAGTGTGTTAAAGAAGGAAAGAGAAAGAAAAGGAAACATTTTAAAAATAATGTAACATGATTGTCAAAGTAATTGTTTTGTGTATTTGACGGCAGCGTCACGAAGTTGTTTTCGGTAGCTGCATCAGAAAATGTACCACAACGTCTGACACGCCTCCTTTTTACTGTTTTCTCACAGCTTGGATTGCTGCTGTCATATACACACACACACACACACACACATATACATACATACATACATATATATATATATATATATATATACATATATATATATATATATATACACACATACATATCTTCATATCTACATATCTATATACATATCTACATATACACATATATATATACATACATACCTATCTACATCATATATACACACACATACATACATACACACACACAAATTATATATATGTGTGTATGTATGTATGTATGTATGTGTGTGTATATATATACACATACATATACTTGTGTGTATGTTTGTATGTGTCTATATGTGTGTGTATAGGTTTGGTCACTGAGTGCAAGGGAAAAATAATAAATTATAGTCTATAAGTTATTAAACAGTAAAACATTAACGTTTTAAGAAGTACAGGTACATTGAAATTACATTTTCTATGTGAACATTCAAATTTGTGCCTCTGGTAATGTGCCTTACCAGCATTTAAAGAAAATTAGTTTTGTGTCCTCTGAAGTGTTAAGAGAGAAAGGCTTTGGTTTGGGATAAAAGGAAAAAAGGTGTAAAGAAAGGAAAGTTGCCTTTTCTTTTATATAGTATAAAAAATACCAGCCATGCAGAGAGAAGTAGTGTGTTAAAGAAGCAATGAAAAGAAAAGGAAACATTTTGAAAATAACGTAACCTGATTGTCAATGTAATTGTTTTGTCACTGTTGTGAGTGTTGAGTGTTGTTGTCATATATATATATATATATATATATATATATATATATATATATATATATATATATTTACACACACACACATAAACATATATATATACATATCTATACATATACACATATATGCATACATATATATATCTACATATATACACACACATATATACACACACATACATACATACACACACATATATACACAGAAATACATATATATATATATATATATACATACATACACACACACATATATAAGCATATATATACATATACATACATATCTACATATATACACACACAGCTATTTCATATCAGTGCAATACGCTGTTTGTTAAAACGGTTGACTCCCGCTCTTACGTGCAATAACAAATCAAATCATTCAGTTGTCTTTGCTCATGTGTCATTTTAGAGCTGGACGCCTGGCATCTTTTTTTGGCCACAAGTTCGTTTCTGTTTGGTGTGAGGTTCTGTGTTGTGGAGATTCTCAGGATGGATTGCAGGTGCTCATCAGTGAGGCGACTCCTGTGTGCTGTTTTGTTAGTCTTTATCACTGAGAAGAGCTTCTCACACAGATATGTGCTACCAAACATGCACAAGGTTCGAGCCGCATGTAGACGGACTTTTTTTGTTCTTCAAAGTCACCAAAGCGCCGTGCAAACTCAGTGCGCAATAACTCTAGCTTCGCAATAACTTGCAGCATCATAAGGTAGACTTGATTAACGTGGTAAGTGTTCGGCAAGGCAGCTGAAGCGCTGCATTATGGGATCTGTAGTTTATTGTGTTACCAGCGCTTCATATACCCGGGCTTTAATAACAATAATACAGTATATAAAATGATCTCGGGCGGATATAATTACACGCCGGGCGGATGTGGCCCGCGCCCTTGAGTTTGACACATATGGACTAAATAGAACTTGAAAAGATATATTTTTTCAAATGTGATCGCGCAATTCAGATAGAGTTGACGCGCACTACAGCCTGCATGCCTCAATGAGTCATCCTCCCCTCGCTCTTACTTTTTACCGTTCATCTAATGAATACACTGAGTATGGCTTTACCAAAACAATCATTGATGGCGAATAAAGTATCCATTATTCGAGTATGTAGAGCGGGATATATATTGTAGCGTTCTGTTCTTTATTGTAGAGTTCTGTTTTGCAGTTTGTGTTCTGTGATTTGCATCCCTCAGTTATTTATTCTGTTGTCCCTGTTATTTCTCATGTAATAGAGTGGAAGGTAAAGGAGGTTCCGGAGGGATGGATGGGGGGGAGCGCTGGTTTGGAACGAGGAGGGTGGAGACAGGAGAAGTTCGGTCATGTCGCTCTCGCTGTGAGTTTGTTTTTTTTGAGTTCTGCCTGTTCGGCGTGGTTGCGGCCAACAGCAACCGTTTTTTATTTAATAAAGAAAGGACTAACCAAGTGACCGTCTCGCATAGTCATTACGTCTGGGAAGACGCTACACTGGTGTCAGAAGTAAACACCGGCGGATTGTGCTCGGCTTTCGGGTGAGCTATCTAGCAGCTTCCAGCTAACCCTGCTATCACCGTGAGCAGCATGGCCGCACAGCGGGACAACGCAGGCGCTCGACCAAAAGTCAAGGAGGAGGTGGAGTACGGTGATAACGCTGATACACCGGGACGTAGGATAGACGCTCTCTGTGATACGGAGCACGTAGCTCGCCTGAGGCAGACGGCCAGGAAGCTAGCTGCTGACGCCGGATTCAGCGCGGGGTTGGCGGGGGACGGCGCTGGCGCGCAAATACTCACCAGGAAGGAGGGAAGCGAGCGGAAACAGAAATGGCGGCCCCTATTTGTCCAGCCGCAGATGAAAACGCCAAAATATTCTGGTAAGACTGACTGGGAGGCCTTTTATGCCCAATTTGAACTGCTGGCGAAGGCTGCGGGCTGGTCCGAAGACTTCAAAGCACTTCAGCTGGCTCTGTGCCTCACGGATGATGCCTCGTGCTGTCTGCTGTTACTTAGCCCAGAAGAACGGGGTGACTATGAGGCCTTAGTTGGGGCCTTGCAGCGGCGGTTTGGACAATTTAATCAGCCCGCTGTCCTGCGCTCTGAACTGGCTAATAGACAGAGACTGACAGGGGAGCCGCTCCGCGTTTTGGCTGCGGAGATTGAAACGCTGACGAGGAGGGCTTACTCGCACATGCCAGCCGTGGTGCAGAGCGAGCTTGCAAGGGACCAATTCATCCGGGCTCTGTCCCGAGGGATCTGGGGTACAGACGCAGCTGGCCCACCCTCGCACGCTGCAGAACGCTTTAGAGATAGCGCTGGAGAGGGAGCTGGTGGGAGCTACGGTTGAGACTGATGCCTTCACCTGTAGCCCTGTTGCAAGGGCCGTGGGTAGCGAAATTCAAGGACCAGAGAGGCCGGCGTGGGACAGAGATGATTCGAGCTGTGTCACTCCAGCCCCCGCAGAGCGGCCGACCTCGCCGCGGAGATCTTGTCTGCTGGGTGTGCGGCCAGGGCGGCCACATCAGCGTGCGGTGCCCAAAGCGTGCTGACCGACAGGGAAACGGCCCAGGGTCTGCGTAGAAGGGACGGCGAGACCCCTACTCATCCGTCCCACCGTGGGTCCGTCGGGGGATAGAGCCCACTTGCAAAGCCGGGAAAGTATGGCTCAGCTTTCCCCAGAAGCAGACGACGGCGCGGAATGGATCAGGGTCGTCGGCTGGACTCATGTTGGGGACTTCTGCCATGTCCCTATCACCCTGAAGGGGGTGCTCTGTGTAGCTCTAATAGATACGGGCTCCACTGCCACGCTCCTCAGACCCGACATGGTTCCAGCAGGGACGCAGTTGGAAGCCACATCCGTCAAGCTTCGAACTGTGACGGGGGAGTTAACTCCCATGCTGGGGCGGGGGCTGGTGAACATCCGGGTAGGTGGCCTAGTAGTGGACTTTAAGGTGTGGGTTGCAGCTGTACAGGATGAGTGCATATTAGGCCTAGACTTTCTAAGGGCAGCTCGGTGTGTACTGGACTTGGGGAAAAACACACTACAGTTCCCGGGGGGTCCCATGGTGCAGATGGTCCAACCTGCGCAGTCCCAAAGCTCACCTCCAGCGGCATCGAAGCAGCGGGGACCCATCAGATGGAGGACTTACCCCTGCAGGTGGACCCGCCTGTCCCGTGCACCCTGTCATCCACACCAGGGAGATGTACAGCCACAGTCCTTGGTCCACCAGCCGGTGTCGGGGGAGGCTGACAGGTTGACGGCGGTGAAAGAGATCTGGAGGCGCAGCTGTGATGGCCTGCAACCCGAGCAACAAGAGCAGCTGTGGCAGGTGTTGTGGGAATTCAAGGACATCTTCGCACTCTCAGAAGAGACCGGCCTGACACACCTGGTCCACCATGAGATCGACACAGGGGACGCGCCGATCAAGACACGCCCCCGCCGCCTCCCCCTGGCACATCAGGAGGCCGCTGACACGGCGATTGAGGAAATGCTCAACGCAGGGATCATTGAGCCGTCCAATAGCCCGTGGGCTTCGGGGGTTGTGATGGTCCACAAAAAGAAGAGTCAGAAAATGAGGTTCTGCGTAGACTACAGGCCTCTGAACAGTGTGACTAAAAAAGACTCGTACCCGCTACCCCGCATAGATGAGTCCTTGGATCTGGTGTCGGGGTCATCGTGGTTCTCCTCATTAGACCTACGCAGCGGTTATTGGCAGGTCCCACTCAGCCCAGAGGCCCGTCCAAGACCGCTTTCTGCACCGGGCGGGGTTGTGGCAGTTCAAGGTCCTCAGCTTTGGCCTTTGTAACGCCCAGCCACATTTGAGCGGCTAATGGAAAGGGTCCTGGATGCCATCCCCGCCAAGAATGCTTGGTTTATTTGGACGATATTCTTGTGCATGGGGGCTCCTTCGAGGCGGCACTGGGTTCGCTGAGGAGAGTCCTACAGAGGATAGCAGCAGCAGGACTGAAGCTGCACCCAGAAAAGTGCTGCTTCATGAGGAAGGAACTGGAATTTTTGGGACACAGGATCGGGGTGAGGGAATCAGCACTTTGGAGGACAAGGTCCGATCGGTAAGGACTGGTCGGCGCCTACCAGCATCAAGGACTTGAAGAGCTTCCTTGGGCTGGCCTCCTATTACAGGCGGTTCGTCAGGGGTTCTCCTGTATAGCTGCACCCTGTTCCGCCTGCAGGGAAAGGGCTGTGACTTTGTGTGGACACCAGAGTGCGAGCAGGCCTTCAGCTCCTTGAAGATGGCACTGACAAACGCTCCGATCCTCACCCCCCCCGACCCCAGTCGGCCGTTCATCCTTGACACGGATGCCAGTGGTGTTGGGATGGGGGCGGTGCTGAGCCAAGTAGGGGAGGAAGGGGAAAAAGTAGTGGCCTATTTTAGCAGGACTTTCAACAAAGCTGAGCGGCGCTATTGCGTGACCCGCAGGGAGCTCCTTGCAGTTGTTAAGGCCATAGGACATTTCAGGTACTACCTGTGCGGCCTCCCTTTCACCGTCCGCTCCGACCACTCTGCCCTACAGTGGCTGATGTCCTTTAAAGACCCAGAGGGCCAGATAGCCCGCTGGCTTGAGGAGCTGGCATCGTATTCCTTCACAGTGGAGCACAGGGCGGGAACCCGGCACACTAATGCTGACGCCATGTCCCGACGCCTTGTGTGCATGCGGGCTGCAAGTACTGTGAGAAGAGAGAGGCCAGGGAGGCCGAGATCAAGGGGGAGGAGGAGCAAGATGCTACATGTGAGGGGGGTGGACCGGTTTGCAGGTTGACTCAAATGTTGGACCAAACAGAGTGGAGAGCTCAACAAGGGCTAGACGCTGATCTACAGCCGGTGCTACGCTGGGTGGAGGCAGGCCGCAAACCACAGTGGGAGGAGGTGGCAGGGTGTTCTCCTGCCTCCAAAGGACTATTTGAGAAATTTGATGCCCTTAGGGTAGAGAACGGGTACTGCAGAGGGCCTGGAAGGAGCCGGCCACTGGAGAGGAGAGGTGGCAGGTGGTGGTTCCCCGGGCCCTGAGGGACTATATCCTCCAGGCATGCCATGGTGCCACAGGGACTGGTCACTTTGGGGTGGCAAAGACTCTCCGTCGCATCAGGCAAGGGTTTTACTGGGGTCAGGTCAGGAGGGACGTGGAAGACTTCTGCCGTCGCTGTGACCTCTGCACAGCGCACAAGGGTCCCCTCATCAGTCCCGTGCGAACTTCAGCAGATGGCAGTGGGAGCCCGATGGAGAGAGTGCGGTGGACATAGTGGGCCCGTTCCCTGTACAGATAAGGGGAACCGTTATATCCTTGTTGCAATGGACTACTTTACCAAGTGGCCAGAGGCGTATGCCATTCCAGACCAGGAGGCAGAGACCGTGGCTGATGCCCTGGTGGAGGGCATGTTTGCAAGGTTTGGAGCCGCAGAGACCATCCACAGTGACCAGGGAAGGAACTTTGAGTCGGCTGTGTTTTCAGCCATGTGCGCGCCTGGGCATGCGGAAGACCCGGACCACACCATTGCACCCCAGAGCGGCGGCTTGGTTGAACGCTTCAATCGAACCCTGGTGAAACAGTTAGCCATCCTCACGGCAGAGCACCAGCGCGACTGGGACACTCCCCTCCCCCTCGTCTTATTGGCCTACAGGTCTGCGGTACAGGACTCCACCCTATGCACACCAGCCCTGCTCATGTTGGGACGAGAACTGCGCACACCACGGAGATGACCTTTGGGAGACCCCTGACGTGCCGCTGTTCCGCCAGGGCCGGAATATGCTAGCAAGCTCCAGCACAGAATGGATTCAGCTCATGCCTTTGCCCGTGACCAGCTACAAAAAGCGGGCATAAGACAGAAGAGGTGTTATGACATGCGGGCTAAAGGTCATTACTTCCAGGCTGGGAATCTGGTCTGGGTCTATAGCCCGAAAAAAAAGAAGGGTCTCTGTCCTAAGTTGGACTGCCACTGGGTGGGCCCTTGTAGAGTGCTTGAAAGACTGGGAGAGGTGGTTTATAGAGTCCAGCTCCCTCCTAGGGGAAGGCGGGTGGCCCTCCACAGGGACAGGTTGGCACCCTACAGGGGCACTGGTCAGCCTCAACAGAGCCCTAGGCGGCCCATGCCCTCTCAAAGGGACCGGGTGGCCACCACCCCCTTCCCAGCTGCTATTCCATCTGCTGACCCTTTGACTTCCCCCCCTGCGCTGCACCCTCCTGCTGCGGGACCACAGGCACAGCCACCTGCGTTCACACCCTGCAGGCCTCGGAGACTGAGAAGACCCCCCGGGCACCTCAGGGACTTTTAGTGGGGAGGGAGCAGTGTAGCGTTCTGTTCTTTATTGTAGAGTTCTGTTTTGCAGTTTGTGTTCTGTGATTTGCATCCCTCAGTTATTTATTCTGTTGTCCCTGTTATTTCTCATGTAATAGAGTGGAAGGTAAAGGAGGTTCTGGAGGGATGGGGGGGTGGAGCCGAGGCGGGGAGCGCTGGTTTGGAACGAGGAGGGTGGAGACAGGAGAAGTTCGGTCATGTCGCTCTCGCTGTGAGTTTGTTTTTTTTGAGTTCTGCCTGTTCGGCGTGGTTGCGGCCAACAGCAACCGTTTTTTATTTAATAAAGAAAGGACTAACCAAGTGACCGTCTCGCATCGTCATTACGTCTGGGAAGACGCTACAATATATATACATATATATACCCGCGTATCGCAGCGGAGAAGTAGTGTGTTAAAAAAGGTAGAAAAAGAAAAGGGAACATTTTAAAAATAACGTAACATGACTTTCAATATACAGTATTTGTTTTGTGAGTGTTACTGAGTGTTGCTGTCATCAAGGATTTGATTATCATTATTTCTTTCAATCAGGTTCGTATTTGTAGGATGTGTTGTGTTCAAGTTACATTCCGTGTTTGTCAATCGTTGTAAAGATGACAGGTTTCATTCATCGATTCGTTTCTTACTGCATCAATAAACAGCTCGTCTTCTTCTTTATCTGAGACCTGACACACTGCATGCACGGGTTTTTTTTACACTGTCTTCCTTTAGCGGGACATTGACTTTTTCCACCGTGTGCTTTGTTTCCACAGTAGTTGCATTTATGAATATGCTTATCAGACGCTTCATATTTTTTGCTGCCTTTTCAATTGTGTAATTCGGTTTTTGTTCAGCGCTCTTTGGAACTGTTGCTTTTATCTGTGCACTGCGTCAGTTCATGTGAGCCACTCGGTGTACTTGCATCGAAGGTTCCCAGCTGTGCTGGTGCCATCTCGTGCTATGTCCATAGCTTTATTTAATGTTACCTTAGTCCTGGCACTTAAAACTTTCTCTCGCAGTTTCGCTGAGTTTGTGCCGAACACCACGCTGACCATCTCATCTTCCTCTGCATAAGCACAGTCCTTAACCCGTGAATATTTAGTGGGAGTTTGCTATTGGATTGCGCTGACGGACGGCCTTATATGGGCAGGCACTAAATTACAAACGCCAGCGGCAGCCTGTCTATAAACTTAATTTAAAGTGTAGGTTTACATCGTGCTTTGTTTCCGAAGTAGCAGAACTCATCAATATGGTTGTATATGTCACTCGCTTGCTTCTTATTGTTTCGCTGCCTTCTCATTTATATGTTTTCTTCAGCGCTTTTTTGAGGTCTTCCTGATTTTCTATGTGCTGCGTGATTACGTGGGAGGCGTGATTATGTCACACGAAACTCCGCCCCCATGGCGTTGAAGCTCATCTCCATTACAGTAAATGGAGAAAAACTGCTTCCAGTTATGACCATTACGCGTAGAATTTCGATATAAAACCTGCCCAACTTTTGTAAGGAAGCTGTAAGGAATGAACCTGCCAAATTTCAGCCTTCCACCCACACGGGAAGTTGGAGAATTAGTGATGAGTCAGTGAGTGAGTCAGTGAGTGAGTGAGTGAGTGAGTGAGTGAGGGCTTTGCCTTTTATTAGTATAGATAAATATAGAACTATTCGTTGCGCAATACGATTTTGTTCTGTTTGTCTTTGAAATTAACACGCAAATACTATTTAAACTTACACTTTTACTGTAAAACTTCAGTCAAAACAATTTTTTGAATTAAATTCTAATGGGAAACTGTTAACGTTTTAATACGAATGGCATATCAGCATTTCCTTTGTTGTCTAATGTTATGTGCGGAGGATGTACTACACTAACTTTCTTGTCGCCTATTAAAATTTTACATGTCAGAATTGTTTGACAAATTTTGAATACAGCTAATCTTGTCCTATTGCATAACCCATCACTCATACATAAATTTCACATCATTATGATATTTCTTTCTACAGAAATTCAGCTGGTGGAAGACCGGATGGTGTTAACTATTGTAGATGTTTTTCGGGATATTGTAAGTTGACATTTTCATCTTCTGCACCATCACCACCAACTGCTTTAGCATAGTCTATTGATACACATTTAACCAATTTGCCGTGTAACTGATCGACAATCTTTCAGTTAATTCATTTGACTTTATCATTTCTTGGTGCTAGGATTGCCCGTGTACTCATTTCTTCTGTTGCTAACCCTTCCTGATGAATTCAAGGAATAATACTTCAATAATACTTCAATAAGATTTGGACATAATACTTCTCCTTTAATTGGGAACTTACAGTGAAAAAAAAACGTAAAAATTTATAAGAGCTGAGAAAGCAGGAACTGTGTCTGTCAAAAGCACTCACACCAATGAGAAGTGAGAGGATTGTGGGCATGTTTGAATATGGTGGCAGGGCGGGACTTAAAAAATGTTATAGTCCAAGTCTCGTCTCGTCACAGGATTTTTTTTTTTTTTCTCGCCTCGATTACTGCAACTCGCTGTATTCTGGGATTAACAAATCTCTGATACGCAAGTTACAGTTGGTCCAGAATGCTGCTGCTCGATTTCTGGTTAGGGCAAGAAAGTATGACTCTGTTTCTCCCATTTTAGCTTCTTTACACTGGCTGCCTGTCAGTTTTCGAATTGATTTTAAAATCTTGTTGCTAGTTTTTAAATCTTTACATGGGTTTGCTCCTGCCTATTTATCCGAATTGTGTGTTTTACACCATCCATCCAGAGTGCTTAGATCTTCTGGTCACTTTTCTCTTGTTGTCCCTCGTACCAAGTGAAAAACTAAAGGGGACAGGGCTTGTGCATCTGCTGCTCCTCGCCTGTGGAACTCTTTACCTCATCACATAAAGGAGTCGTCTAAAACTGAACTGTTCAAAACAAGACTAAAGACTCATTTCTATTCACTTGTATTCCGTGACCTTCATTAATACTGATGGTTTCCTTTTTGTGATTATATAACATTACTTCTATTTATTGTGTATTTTATTTTATATTCATATATTTTGTTTCTATTTATGTTATTTTGTCGCTTTCTTTTATTCTATTATTGTAAAGCACTTTGGCCGCAGCATTCCTATGTTGTTTTAAATGTGCTATATAAATAAATTGACATATATATATATATATATATATATATATATATATATATATATTCACAGTGCATCACTTTTTCCACATTTTGTTATGTTACAGCCTTATTCCAAAATGGTTTAAATTCATTTTTTCCCCCTGAATTCTACACACAACACCCCATAATGACAATGTGAAAAAAGTTTGCTTGAGGTTTTTGCACGTTTATTAAAAATAAAAAAACTGAGAAATCACATGTACATAACTATTCACAGCCTCAAGTCTTTTTGAATATGATGCCACAAGCTTGGCACACCTATCCTTGGCCAGTTTCGCCCATTCCTCTTTGCAGCACCTCTCAAGCTCCATCTGGTTGGATGGGAAGCGTCGGTGCACAGCCATTTTAAGATCTCTCCAGAGATGTTCAATCAGATTCAAGTCTGGGCTCTGGCTGGGCCACTCAAGGACATTCACAGAGTTGAAGCCACACCTTTGATATCTTGGCTGTGTGCTTAGGGTCGTTGTCCTGCTGAAAGATGAACCGTCGCCCCAGTCTGAGGTCAAGAGCGCTCTGGAGCAGGTTTTCATCCAGGATGTCTCTGTACATTGCTGCAGTCATCTTTCCCTTTATTCTGACTAGTCTCCCAGTTCCTGCCGCTGAAAAACATCCCCACAGCATGATGCTGCCACCACCACGCTTCACTGTAGGTATGGTATTGGCCTGGTGGTGAGCGGTGCCTGGTTTCCTCTAAACGTGATCCCTGGCATTCACACCAAAGAGTTCAATCTTTGTCTCATCAGACCAGAGAATTTTGTTTCTCAGTCCTTCAGGTGCCTTTTGGCAAACTCCAGGCGGGCTGCCATGTGCCTTTTACTAAGGAGTGGCTTCCGTCTGGCTACTCTACCTATACAGGCCTGATTGGTGGATTGCTGCAGAGATGGTTGTCCTTCTGGAAGGTTCTCCTCTCTCCACAGAAGACCTCTGGAGCTCTGACAGAATGACCATCAGGTTCTTGGTCACCTCCCTGACTAAGGCCCTTCTCCCCCAATCGCTCAGTTTAGATGGCCGGCCAGGTCTAGGAAGAGTCCTGGTGGTTTCGAACTTCTTCCACTTACAGATGATGGAGGCCACTGTGCTCATTGGGACCTTCAAAGCAGCAGAAATTTTTCTGTAACCTTCCCCAGATTTGTGCCTTGAGACAATTCCTTTGACTTCATGCATGGTTTGTGCTCTGACATGAACTGTCAACTGTGGGACCTTATATAGACAGGTGTGTGCCTCTCCAAATCATGTCCAATCAACTGAATTTACCACAGGTGGACTCCAATTAAGCTGCAGAAACATCTCAAGGATGATCAGGGGAAACAGGATGCACCTGAGCTCAATTTTGAGCTTCATGGCAAAGGCTGTGAATGCTTATGTACATGTGATTTCTCAATTTTTTTATTTTTAATAAATTTGTAAAAATCTCAAGTAAACTTTTTTTACATTGTCATTATGGGGTGTTGTGTGTAGAATTCTGAGGAAAAAAAATGAATTTAATCCATTTTGGAATAAGGCTGTAACATTATAAAATGTTGAAAAAGTGATGTGCTGTGAATACTTTCTAGATGCACTATATATATATATATATATAGTTACACACATGTGCTTAGGAGGCAGCCAAAGGGTCCAAATGAGAGTGAAAGTAATATAGAGAGAGGGTTGCAAAGAATTACTAACGTCTTTTTCCTTTCTTCAACAGACCACAATGCACTTACCTCTAAGATGACATCACTTCTGTCCTCATCCAATAACACCACTTCCTGTCTCCAGTCGATGACGTCATGTCCGTCACATCTTTGACAACCTCATTTCCACTTCTTCTTTTTTAGGCTGTTTCCTTCCTGTCTTTCATGATGTATATGAACCACCATCGCTGTAACACTTTGTCGAATGTAAACCTTGCATATGACCAGAAGATCAGTCCGAATTTCTTACTCTCTACCTGGAGATTATACTGGGAAGCTTCCCCGACACTTTATGTTTGTCTCTGTATTTTATTTTTGTGACAATATATATTTTTTCATTTAATGTGGGAGCCCCTTTTTGTGGAGCCTGGTTCAGCTGCACCATTTGATTTTTTGTACCATATGTCCCGTGGTAAATCCGACAATGAAAAACTTCTGTGGTCCCCCCCCCCTTCCCTTAACGCCTTAAGCACATGCTTTTTTTGCTTAATGGTTAATCCAGCTGTGCGGATTGCTAAATATCACATTTTTAAACCAATGCAATGCCTCATCATGGCGGTGCTCAAAGTAGGGGTGGTGATTTTGAACCACTAAAACAAATGGTGGCATCATTAACCTGGTCCGACAGACAGTAAAAAACCTTTCTCCAACATGAGATGATGCACTGGCATTTGAAGACATCAATGGACGAATGGTAAACGTGAATGATACCCAGACACTGGTGCTGTGTGTGCTGTCTGTTGTTCAGTTATGATGACAGTGTAGGAGCCGATGCAAGGCTGAAAGGTTTGGCTGCTACAGTTGTGAAAATATGAACTGCTGTAACACTAGATGGCGCTATACCAGCGCTTAACCCGACACACAGACACTGACAACATGTTTTAAAAGCACCAAGCAGTTCTTTAACTCCTTTCTTTAAATAAATCAATATATTGATTATATATCAATAATAAAAGCATCTCCACCACAATAAACACATAAACACAACAATATTTAATTCCTGAAGTCTCTCCTCCACACCTCCCAGCAAGCTCTGTCCTCTACCTCCCAACTCTGACTCGCTTGCTAGGTCTTCAGTAATCCTTTATATAGTCCTTGACCGGGAGGTGCTTCTGTTCTTCCATCCTCATGACTTGTCAGCACTTTGGGGTCAGATGGAGGACTTGAGGTTTTCTTCAGTCCGGAAGTACTTTGGGCTTCCAATCCTGTTACTTGGGAGTACTTCTGGGCTATACAGAAAATAAAGATCCCCAGATCTTCCTGCAGCATCTCCTGGTGGCACCCATGGTACTAAGCAAGGGTGTGATGCAGAACTACAGATTCCATGATGCCTTGCGGGAATCCAGGGCACCGCTTTCCTGCAGGGAAGTCGCCATCTGGCATCTTGGGGGAAGCAGTGCCCCTTAGTAGCTGCCTTCCTTTGTCCTTCTCTTCTTTGGGCATCCTGGCCAGGTTGAGCAGCCGGCCGTCCGCCACACTGCAAAATTTGCATCCAAGGTAAATGATGTGTCACACCCCGTCAAAATGATCGGAAAAGGACACACGTTAAATGAGCTGATAACAAAGAGCCACAGGAGGTGAAGATTTCAGTACTCAACACACCCAAATCAACAAATCTGCTTAATGACACCAGCAGAAGCACGGACGAGGCTGCACAGCTTCCACTTTCTGACTACACATCTAAACGAGTAACTAATGTTATGGTCTAAATGGAAATGCAAACTTATCATTCCAGAATATACTGTACATGTAGTATACTCCTAGATGACAATGCTTATCTAAACTCTACTTGCCGTTGTTATACCATATAGCAGGGGTATTCAGCTCTGGTACTGGAGGGTCACAGGTTTTTGCTTTAACCAAATTTTTAATTAGAACTTATTTATTTACTATGAAAGCAATGTGATTTTTTGGGCTTAGTTTTAATTGTTTATTATGATTAAGAACTCGGGGCAGCATGGTGGCGCAGTGGTAGCGCTGCTGCCTTGCAGTTAGGAGACCCGGGTTCACTTCCCAGGTCCTCCCTGTGTGGAGTTTGCATGTTCTCCCCGTGTCTGTGTGGGTTTCCTCCCACAGTCCAAAGACATGCAGATTAGGTGGATTGGTGATTCTAAATTGGGCTTGGTGTGTTTGTGTGTGTCCTGCGGTGGGTTGGCACCCTGCCTGGGATTGGTTCATGCCCTGTGTTGGCTGGGATTGGCTCCAGCAGACCCCTGTGTTCGGATTCAGCAGGTTGGAAGATGGAGGGATTAAGAACTCTTCATTGCCCATTTTACTTTTAAACAGCTGCATTTAGGTTTTAATTGTTGTCTGTTTTCTTAACCAGCCATCAGTTAATAATAACACGACATGACAAAGGGCCCTCTAGCTCTCCAGCTAACGTGTTTCTCTTTAAACCTGCGTGACTGCATCATGAAGTATCTGCATTAATAAAATGCTTTTAAATAAATGAAAGAGTAAGGGAAAGTCCAAGTCTGTCCTGGACTACAAAACATATGGATAACATTCTCTTGGAATGGAAGACTTGGAAGAATGAAAGCATGAACAATCCATATAATTAAATACCAAGCTTCATTATTTGCATAGCCTGGCTTCTAATTACAAATATAGTTGGAATGAAACGCTGCACCCACCACAGACCTCCAGGACTGAAGTTGAGTACCCCACCATACAGTGATGCAGTTTAATGAAAAGGACAGCACAATGTCATGGCAGCCAGAAATGCTTCTCAAATGCGTGCAGCCAAGTAGCTGCAGTGGTCTGTGTGTGTCTCCTCTGTCGCAGCGCTCATAACAATGTACAGATTCATCACGAGGCTTCAGTTGCCTTGTGCTACTGAGCTCCTGAATTGATCAAACCAATTTTAACTTTTTATCTTCTGTCAGTGTCACGCCTTTGGTTCAGTTTGTTTTGCTCTCTCGTTGAAAGACTGGTGGATTACAGACTGGAGAAACTGAAGCCGGGTGTTTTAGGAAGAAGCCCCCTGAGCATAACCTTTGCAGTGACAAATTTCAAAATTGTGTTTCAAAATCACATCTGCCACCTCGAGTCTAAGTAGTTCCTGACCTCTTGTGTGATCGAGGAAGACGTGTCTGTGTCTTGGGGTGATGACTAGTGATGGACTATAAATAACAGAGGGTTAAAGAGGACTCTGTCTGTCATGATCTTGTCTTCTACAAGGAACACTAACAATAAACTTTAATATCTCTGAAACTCTTTATTTAACAAATGTAATTCAAACAAATACTCAGAACACACACCAGAAACTCTCAACTGCAGGCAAATCTCTCTGCTTAAAATATAGTATACATTGTGTGTGTGCATATCCACTTTAGTAAAAGGATAAGATTATTTGTATTGTTGCTGTGTCTCTGTCATTCCAGAAGATGGCGCATCCCAAACATTTTTAGTAATAAAATGCATTGCAATAGAGGACGCATCACGAACATCACTACTGCTTTTATGAATCCCGTGCTAAGTGGCATATAACAGAGACATATTATGCATTGCATGGTGCACTTCAAACATTACACTGAGGTCTACGCTAATTTCAATGGCGCAGTTTGCGCGATCCAAGGGCAGGTACACTGGGCACCGAAGCCATGCCCTGTCTAGGGCTCCAAATTGCCTTCAAGTGGCACGGGGTAGTGGCATTGCTAAAGATCAACAATGAAGCAGCTTTCTCAAGAAACATGTCAGTTGGCCAAGAAACTGAAGATTTCATACAAAGGTGTAAGGCGTCTATTACCGTCCTGTGAGAAGAGAGCAAACTGGGTCTAAGAGTGCAGAGTGTGTAGTGTGAGAGACAAATGCTTTACAGCTCCTCAGTTGGCTTCTTTCTTAAATGTGTAAAAAATACCAGTGTCGTCTGTGGGGCCTCTGGACCTTGAAATGATTTTTTAACAGTGGTTTTATTGATGTGCGCCTTGTGCTGAAAGTGTAATGCTCCCATCAATCAATCAATCAATCAATCAACATTTATTTATATAGCACATATTCATACAAAAAAATGTAGCTCAAAGTGCTTTACAAAATGAATAGAGAAATAGAAGACACAATAAAAGATAAACATAAGTCAACATTAATTAACATAGAATAAGAGTAAGGTCCGATGGCCAGGGTGGACAGAAAAAACAAAAAAAAACTCCAAAGGCTGGAGAAAAAAATAAAATCTGTAGGGGTTCCAGACCAAGAGACCGCCCAGTCCCCTCTGGGCAATCTACCTAACATAAGTCAAACAGTCCTCTTTGTATTTAGGGTTTTCATGGAAGGACTTGATGATGATGGTCACGTAGACTTCTGGCTTTCAGTCCATCAATGTTGGTGCATCATGATGCTTTGAGTAGGTGGTGGTGGCGCAGGCCGCCACCACAAAAAACCGGAAAAAGAAACAGAAGAGAGTAGGGTCAGTATGGATTTTAGAGCCACCATGAATAGTTATTATGAAGAATTGAACATACAGAGTATCAGGATTAAGTTAAAGTGAAGTTATAAAAAGGCCATGTTAAAGTAATGTGTTTTCAGCAGTGTTTTAAAGTGCTCTACTGTATCAGCCTGGCGAATTCCTATTGGCAGGCTATTCCAGATTTTGGGTGCATAACAGCAGAAGGCCGCCCGCCTCACCACTTCTTTTAAGTTTAGCTTTTGGAATTATAAGGAGACACTCATTTGAAGATCTAAGGTTACGATTTGGAATATAACGTGTCAGGCATTCCGATATATAAGATGGAGCGAGATTATTTAAGGCTTTATAAACCATAAGCAGTATTTTAAAGCCATCAGTTTTAGATTAAGTGAATAATTAAATTAGTGCTGTGTGACTGGAGCAGATGGAGTCGGAAGGGGTCATGAGGACGGAAGTGCTTTTAAGAGCAACAGGTGCAGTGAAGTTGGAAGTGAGCTTTGGAAAAGAGACAGTTTTGTTAAGAACACCGCAATCTTGCTGTTAATGGCCTTACAAGCGATGAGAGAAGGAAGACAAGTGAGAGTCCGTCAACAGGTCCACGCCAGGAATATGTCTGAGCAGTATTGAGGTGGAATGTCTGGAGCCCCACTAGAAGTACAGCAGGCAAGACATGAGGAGGGGATGGCCACCAAGAGCTGGTATCGGTGGAAGGAAGACTGCTGGGGTACCTTTTGTTGGCAGCACGTGGTGAAGTGAGGTGGCTAGTACTCTGGTGCCACAGAGCAGAGTGGAAGATGGCTGCTGAGGATGCCTTGGGGTAAACATGAGTGCAGGTGTGGAAAACGAAGTAGTGCCAGCTAAAAAGCATTGGAGAGGGCATACCTGGTGCTAACGGTGTCGGCAAACTTAATGTGTGATGGTGTGTGTACTTTCCTGTGACAGACTCATTTAAAAGAGGATTCTTATTGTTTTAATTTATATTCCTGAATTGTGCGATCATTTAAATTATTTACTGACCTGCCTTTCTTTTTTTTCTGTGCACAATAAACTTTACAGTTTACAAACTACCAGGGGGTCATGCGGATGATTTAAATGACCCCTGACAACCTGCGACAGAGAATGGAGGAGTCCAGGATGCTGACCATAATACACTTTTCCAGTCATCTTCTGTCCAATGCCTGTTCTTTTGCCCATTTAATCCTTTTTTATTTGCTGGTTGCAGATATGGCTTTTTCTTTGAAATTCTGCCACTGTTATCTTTTCTATTGTAAATGACACTGGTAATCATTTGCTGAGGTTTATTGCCTTTTGATTAATCAATTGTTCAAGTATCTCATTATTTATGATGTTTCTTTAATGACATGCTGGAATGTCGGTAGTGCTGCTGCCTCACAATAAGGAGACCAGGGTTTGTTTTCTGTGTCCTCCCTGCATGAGGTTTGCATGTTCTCCCTGTGTCTGTAGTTCTCCACAGGTGTTGCTGTTTCCTCCCACAGTCCAAAGACATGCAGATTGGGTGACTTGACAATGCTAAACTGGCCCATGTGTGTGTCTTGTGATGGACTGACGTCCTGCCCGGGGTTTTTCCTGCCTTGCACCCTATGCTAACTGGGATTGGCTCCAGTCCCCTGTGACACTGGTCTGGATTAAGTGGGCTACAAAATGACATGACATGTTTCTTTAAATTGTATTGATGATTGCATTGCAAAACAAATTATGATGATATAATGAAGAAACTAAAGGTATTTAAAAGAATTATTAAGTGATGATTCACAATTGGCAAGTAGACACAAGCTCAATGTAATGACTTGGTTGAAAAATTCAATTCACTGTATATTACATTCCATGCTTTCTAAATTGAGGGGATGAGATTGCAAAACAATTCATAATCCTGGAAACATACCTTTTTAATATTCACCAAGCTCCGGGAAGTGCCAGTCAAATTACCCATTTGAGTTATTGTAGCAGCTGATCAAAATGTTTTGAGCCTGAACCTGAACTATTGTGACAATTGGTAAGTAGCCAAACATCGGTTCCTGAGAACCAATGAATAAATGCTGATCTCTGTACAAGTGACAATAATGACTCGGTATTTGATTTACTGTATATTTTTCTAGTAGTTGTAGTTTATACAAGTTGTGGTCCCAGGAGGACCAGAGGAGGGCTTGTGCCTCCTCCAGACCGCGAGGGGGCGTCCGTCCTGGTTCTGTTGGGGGCCTCGGGTATAGGGCTTGGAAGCCCAGCCCTGTAGGGACCCGTGGCCACCGCCAGGCGGCGCCCCGATGCCGGAATATCCCGTGTGGTCCCCGGCCGGGAAGCCTAGGAGGACCAGAGGAGGGCTTGTGCCTCCTCCAGACCGCGAGGGGGCGTCCGTCCTGGTTATGCTGGGGGCCACGGGTAGAGGGCTTGGAAGCCCAACCCTGTAGGGGACCGTGGCCACCGTCAGGCGGCGCCCAGGTGCCTGAGGAACCCTGGAGCCCAGCACTTCCGCCACACCAGGAAGTGCTGGGGGGAAGACTTTACGTGACCCCCGGAGAGCTGCCGGGAGGACAGCCGGCACTTCCGCCACGCTGGGGCGTGGCCAAGGAAGGAATGCCGGGAACACCTGGTTCTCATCCGGAAGTACTATATAAGGGGCCGCCTCCCTTCAGTCAGGGCGGAAGAGGACGGAGCTGGAGTGAGGACTGGAGGCGGCCAGGAGAGAGAAAGGCACAGGACTGTGTGGCCTGGACTTTGGGGGAATCGGTGCTGGAGGCACTGGGGTTTTGTGAGTGCACTGGACTTTAAATTTGTATATAGTGTAAATAAACAGTGTGTTGGGTGGAACCATGTTGTCCGTCTGTCTGTGTCCGGGCCAGCATTCACAAAGTTTATTCTGTAATAAGAAACTGTCTGTTTCTTATTACAGAATAAAGCCAACATGGATGTTAACATTTGCAATGTTAACTATCCTGGTATCACTGCATTTGTAATACTAGAAAACAATATGTCTTTAGCAATTCATTCTAATCTCATGTAACACAACAAGGAGATGGATTGTAGAATTCTGTCACCTTCAAGTTTAGATACATAGATCTTAATTTATACCCGGGGGAAATCTGGCTTTCTACAGAAGCTCAGTAAATAAATATATATACACACATACTAATAATCTGAACACACACAAGAATAACCAAAAGGGAAGAAAAAAAAAAAGAAAAAGGGTCTGAATTGGCAGTCCCAGTCCCAGTGAGGCATTATACAGGCATACTGCTGTGGGTATAAAGGAGTCTCAATTGCGTTTCCTCACACACTTCTGCTGAATAATTCGTTGACTGAAAGTCTTCAGTGTCAGTGTGTCAGAGAGGGGATGTGCAGCATGGTTCATAATGACACTCAGTTTTGTTTTAATTCTCTCCTTCACTCCTACCTCCAGGGAGTGCAGAGTGCGTCCCATAACTGAACCTCTCCTTTTAATTAGTTTAGTGAATTGGTGGGCCTCTCCTGAAGTGGTGTTACCAGCCCAGCACACTACTGTGGCCATCACAGAGTTTTAGAAGATGTGTGAAGGATATCCTTACCCACACAGAAGGCCTATTCTGTCTTTTTCTATAATTCCTCAGTGTGTTGCAAGACCAGTCTAAACTGTCATTAATGTGGGCCCCCAAGTACCTGTAGGAGTGTATCACCTCTGCATCTACTCCATGAATAGTGAATAGTCTCTTTGGTACGGCAAAATTCAATAACCAGTTTCTTCATTTTGCTGAAGTTTAGCTGCAGACAATTCTTTCAGTATCAAGAAACTGCTCTAATCCTTGACCTCTCATCTTTGTAATTACAGCACATTGTAGTATCTTAAGTGATGAAAGCTTGTGGATTAAGCTTTTTCATTATTTTAACTTGAGTCATCTGACACAAATACCTGACAATAAATAACACAAAACTGACCCTTTGCAAGTGGCAGTAGTTGTCGCAGTGGCAGTGGCTTTTATGCCTCCCAAATATAGAACAATTCTAAAACTTCAAAAAAGGTGCTATGCCTTTTAATTAAAGTAGAAACAATAAAAATGTAAAATAGGGAGAGGGGAACCCTGCCTCCTTGATTAAATCCAGACCTGGTTTTGAATGCCATTCAATTACCAGGCACATTCATGCAAAAAACTCTCACTCACTCATACTGGGCCAGCCTAGACCTGTCACTCAACTTGAATTGTATGTCTTTTGGAAATCTACGGTAAACACAAGAGATAACAAGCTGAAAATCCAAGAAGACAGTGTCCGGGCCAAGAACAGAACCCACTCTCCCATAGTTGTGAGGGAGCAACACTTAAAACAATGCCACAGCAAATTTGTGCAGCAAAGTCAAATCCAAACACTCCTACTCATAAAGAAAGAGGATTAATGTAAAATTTACCAATGGAAGGCCCATATCCTACTTAATAAATAAATACAAGGCAAGTTCCAAGCTCTGTTATGAGAAGAACACAGCATTTATGTCAGAAAGATGGTAAAAGTACCCAAATACACTGCATGGAGTCAAATATCACATATCTTAATTTGCTCCTTTTCAGTGGTCAGTGAAGCTTCTGTAGTGCCATTCAAATCAGGGAGATGTGGTCAGGGTGCTTTGCCTCACCTGTCATCATGAAAATTAGAACAACTAAAAATGATAACATAAAGTAAATTTGTCCACTGGCTTGTGCTATAAATTTGTTTTCTGTATGATTCCAATAATTTTAATGATTTTTATAGTCAAAATCACTGAATTGGTGTATTTCATGTTCAAATATAGGGGAGAAATGCAAGGGGTGGCAGCAAGAAGCCGAGCTTAGCCTCCCCTCAGACTTCGCTCTCCCTCACATATTGGGTTGATGCGTGCAATTGGCACGTGCCTTTTGCTTTCTCTCTGTATGTCACCAATATAAGGTTTGCAGACACATTTATGATACACTCTGACTTTCCACAGTCTGGTTATTATCTTTAATGAATGTGTGTGACATATTTAGTCTTGCTAATCGGACATAACACCGCAGAGAAAAGGCACAAGGTGAGGCAGACAGTACCATGCTGCCCTGAAGGGGGCGCATGTGAGCCCAACAGGTGCTCGTTGCTGCTGTTCTTGTACGCAGAGGCTCTGGGCGCCAATAAGTTAGTGATATCAGAAAGTCAAGTGCACTGCAGCGGTCCGTTTATTTTTATTTTTTGTTCCGACTGACTACCATAATGGAAGATTACAATTTTTAAAAATAAGGAGGACTTTTACAAGAAAGTGACGGAGATTTTCGTGGAGGAGGATAGGTGAATGGACTTCATTTCCAAATAAAGGTAAGACCATAAACGGTTTTCAACTTTATAAAAAATGGGATCAGCCTAAGAAAAATAAATCCAACATTTAAAAACATTTTGACCTTAACTAAAATATTCTTTTGTTTTTCTTGTTATCCTTTTGTTGAACAGTCTGTATTAAAATTGATTAAAGCATCATAATTAAAAGGTCCATCCATTTTCCAACCCGCTGAATCCTAACTACAGGGTCACGGGGGTCTGCTGGAGCCAATCCCAGCCAACACAGGGCACAAGGCAGGAACCAATCCTGGGCAAGGTGCCAACCCACAGCAGGACACACACAAAGCACAATTTAGAATCGCCAATCCACCTAACCTGCATGTCTTTGGACTGTGGGAGGAAACCAGAGAGCCCAGAGGAAACCCACGCAGACACAGGGAAAACATGCAAACCACACAGGGAGGACCCAGGAAGCGAACCCGCGTCTCCTAACTGCGAGGCAGCAGCGCTACCACTGTGCCACCATGCCGCCCTAAATGTTTCAATTAAGGTCGAAACTGAAATCTGTTTTTTTTGTACACCACTCTGTACTTTCATTTGTATTGAATGAGTGTGAATTGTGGAATTGCAACGGCAAATTTAGAACACGTAGAGGGTGCAGAGCAAATGCGCTCTCTCCCACCGCTATAAATGTAACATTCTTTCTTAACCTTTACCTATGTGTGTGTAAAGTGTGGTGATGAGATATGAAACATAACCCGTAAAGAGGAATGGGCTCAGATACCAAGCTCTGTATTCTCCAACCTTATAAAAGATTACAGGAGAAGACTCTGTGCTGTTATACTGGCAAAGGGAGGTTGTACAAAGTATTAAATGCAGGGGTGCCAACAATTGTAACATATGATGTTTTTGTTAAAAATATTTATTTCTTTGAATGAACTTGTTTCAATTAAAAGTCAGATGTTTCTGATTTTTTTAGTGTAAGATGAAAAAATGATGTTCTTCAGCAAAAAGTGATTTTTTTTCAATCCCTACATACTCATTTTTATAAGGGGTGCCAATAATAGGGGAGGGCACTGTATACATTAGAAATGACAGCGGCCCTAGCACTGACCCCTGCTGGACACCACTCTTGACATCAACCAATTCTGAAGAGGTCCCTCGCACCATCACCCTCTGCTTCCTGTGTCTGAGCCAATTCTGCACCCGTCTAAAAACGTCACCTTGAACTCCCATTTCTTTTAGTTTGATGCCCATCCTCTCATGTGGCACCTTATCAAAGGTTTTCTGAATATACTGCTTTCAATATGAACTGTATAATGCAGCCTGTCACAGATTTGTGTGTTAAGTATATCAGTTCTGTGTGCAAACTATATTGGTAGTTCACATGATCTTGAATGGAAGGGACAAGAAAAAGGAACTTGAGGGAAGGCACATCCATTTCCATGCATGAAGAGTGAAAACTTACAACAGCTGAACATGTTCTTTTCCACGAAATAAGTTTGTGAAAGTGTTGATGGTCACTTTTGTCATTTAACTCTCATGGTACACAACTACACACATATAGTCCCAGGTTCTAATCCAGTACTTTTATTTATAATAATATGTACCTTTTACAAGCTTCCTTCCCTTAGGGTTGTAGCAGCAGCCACCCAACCTTTAGTCATTGTCTTTGCTCCTTTTGTTTTCATTCTCCTCTTCTGAGTCAAGTAGTGGGCTTTCTTTTAACTCCTGACCCAGAAGCACTTCCAGTGCTCAGTCCATTACCCCTGGGAAGCCCTGCTGGGTCAGACAGAACTATCCTGGTCCTTGTACCATCAATATCTGACAGCTCCCACTGGTGGCCGCCACAGAGCCTAACAGGAAAGCCCCATGAGACCACAACTCCCATGCTACCCTGTGGGTGTCCATAATGAAGTTTGCCAAATGGGATGCTGCCATCCAATGTGCTGTCCTTCAAATCTCCCAAACCCATCCATGGCGTCCCTCTGTGGCTACTGGGACACCAGCCCCAGTACAGAAGCTGCTGCAGCATCCATCCCTGTCCATGTTGTGGCACAGAAAGGGAATATCACAGCTCCCTCCCTGACCTTCCTTTGCAATGGCCACCCAGCCAGGCAAAGGTGCAGGGTCCATCTTGGCCGGAACCCTAGTCCATCCATGACCCATGATGTTAAGTCTGAAATGGACATGTGGCAGAAGTTAGGTATCTTCTTAGTCACTCCTAGCCACTTATTCTCTCACAGGAAGCTACTTCTTCACATAAAATTTGCAAATCAGTTAGTTGTTCTGTGATACCAACAAGGCAGAATATTCTACAACGTGTATATTAACAGGAATCAATAAAATGAATATGGAGTTGGTCCCCCTTTGCAGTTTTAACAGCCTCCACTTCTCTGCGTCTGTGGGAATTTGTGCCCATTCAGCCAAAAGAATACATTACAGGTCAGATGCTGATGTTGGAAAAGAAGTCAAGGGCTACAAAATGCAAATGACAGAATAAATAACAAAAAGACAGGATATAATAAAAAATGAGAGATAATTACAAAGGAAGAATAATAAACAAATACAGTATATCAAAATAAATTACAAAATAATCAAATAAAGTCAGAGAAGAAACTCTGGTTAACTGTAATATTTGAACCACTGGTTTTATACTAGGATTTAGTTTTTGAATTGTGGATTGTATGCGTTTTTAATTACGGAAGCTTTTAAAGCTTGAATTTTATTTTTTTGTAAGTTTTGTACTTTGAATTCTTTATTCATTTCTTTCCATCTGCCATGATTTATGCTGGAAAATGATGCTTTGCCTTTGTGAGAAGCCATATTGTGTACTGTTGTCAGGGTGACGAGCCTTGTTTCTAGGGGCGGAATCGCCAGGGTTGAGGCTGTGACTTAATCAGCAACCAGCAGAAAAATCGGCCTTGGCCATGAACCTTATCTGATCTGCGAATAAATCCTTGTTTCCTTTTGATTTATTGAGCATCTGATCTTCTAGTTTTGCATGGTTTTCAACTCATTGTCTGTTTCGTTTTACTTCAGTTCTGCTTCTCATCTGAGTTTCAGTTGTTCCAGTTTATTTTTAGTTTCTTCTGTTTTGCCATTTGCTTGCTTCTCCCAGCTTACTCAGAAATTTGTTACCTTGCTTTCCTTCCAACACCAACTGTTATATGCTTTTTTAAATTTAAGGGGTATTTTGAACTTTTCATTTTTTATACTTTATTAATTTTGGACTTTGCTCTTGATGTTCTGAACTGTTCTGATTTCTAAGTGGTGACACCAAAAGAATTTTACATCACAACCAGGAGATGAAGCATGAATCAAATCCTAACCCTAAAGTCTGCCCTATTTTCCTTCAGCGTCAAAATATCAGACCCAAATTTCACAGCTGAACAAAACAGAGCCAAGGATCCAGTAGACTCACAGGGTCAAACATGGCACGTCTGAGGTCCGACCATTAAGTTTATAGTGAACTGTGGGAAAATCCACAGCTCTAAAAGTTCTGCCCCAACCCTGATGATTTCTTCCTAAAACACCCACCCCCAATTCCTCCTGTCTATACACTTTAAACAGCCAGGTGCTCAATGAAACAGGGAAAGAAACTGAGGTAAAGACTTGATGCTGAGAGAAATTAGAGGCTAAAAGTAACACAAGGTAACTGCAGCTTAATGATTGATTTGAACATTGTAGTGAGCACAGCCACAGAAGAGACAGATGCACACACAGAGACCACCACAGCTACAAGTTGATCAGAAGTGTTCAGAAATGGGTTCGACATGGCTGACTAAAGGAGCTTTCCATTTAGCTCATGCTGCCAAGAGCTCGTTTCTGAGCCAAATGTTGCATGTTTGAGACTCACCACGGGCAATCTACCACAGCATAAACTTTCAAATTGAGATGTTCTGTGGTGTACATCCAAAGTAATTCATTTGGCGCTGAGGATGGGATTTGTACTGTGGATGGGTGGAGTGTAGTGGTATTACTGCACAGAAAAGGTGCAAGCTGACACAGACAGAGATCAGCTGATGTCATCAGGAAGGGCACTGCTCACAGTGTTCTGAGAAAAGTTCAACATGGCTGACTAAAGGATCTTTCCATTTTGCTCAGACTGCAAAGGGGTCCTTCTGAGCCAGATGTTCCAGGTCTGAGACTAACCACTGCCAGTGGCAAGTGACAAAACAAATTGCTTTGTAGTGTGAATCCTCAGCAATTCTCAAATGTAGTTAATATTAAAAACATGACCCATGTCCTCCCCACTATGGACTCCCAGGGGATCAGTTCAAATGAAATGAGAAGGAAATCGTCTTTTGATTATCTGGAGCGTCATCTTGTCCTAAACATCATAAACTTGTCTCTGAGAAAACAATTTGGGAAAGCAAGTGCTGTTGAGCTTTAAGTTAAAGGTTGCTGTCCCTTCTTCTATTAAGAGGTCAGTGATGCTTCTGTGCAACCCTACAAATTCTGCATTATAGCACCTTTCAAAGCATTATACAACCTTTTAAACCCGTGTCAGTTAATTGACCGGATGGACTTTGATGCGCTTGAAGTGGAGGTAAAACCACAGGGCAGCAATTCAGGTATGAGACTGCAGATGTCTAAGACCACATGTCTTGACGCAGCTGCTGAGACACGTACTGACAGAAACATGCTCCCACCTCCATGTGGCTCCTGCTGGAATCTATGACATCCAGTGGAAAAGCAAAATGCTTTTTGGCAACACAGAGTGCATATCCTGGGGAGAAGTTTAGCAAAGCCCTGAGATACATCTCATCTCCCAGGGCGCCTGGGAAGGTGTTTAAGAAGGCCTCCCGACAGCCGTCCAGAGGTACATAGACAGCAAGCAGGCAGGTCCTGGACTTGCAGCTGAGGAGCACATTCTGCTGAGACATTAAGATGTTCACCTGGCCAGCAATCTTCTGCATCATATTCAGCTTTGTTTTTCCCTCTTGTTTTCCCCAACAGATAACCTTCTGAATTAAGATGGGGAACAGCACAATACCATTGAAAAAGAACAGTAAGCCTGCTAATATTTGAGTTTTAAGGGAAAACTTATTAAAAGTAAAGGCACCCACACAGAAAGCCATGGCCAGGTTTGCAGAGACCACGGCGATTAAGATTAGCAGTATGGAGAGTATGACCCTAAGCCACAGAGGCTGGAGCAGTGATCTTTTGGCAGCAACATTGTTGATCATTTCAATTGCCTCTCTGTAACTGTCTGCTACCATTTCCAGCTGCCCTGGGGGTCCCATTTTACTGAACACTCCCGAGGCCCACTGGGGTATTTCCTCATTCACTGCATACACTGTTGCCAGCAGTTTCCCTTCATATACGGAAGCAGGCTGGCACAATGGCCCCATCGTGTTCCGCAGGAAATGGTTGGGAATACAAAGAATGTCAATGAGTTTTTTGTAGAACTGGGGATCTTGGACATCCAGATAAGTCAAGTGTTTAAGGTGTAAGGGGATGACACAAGGCTGTAGAAGGATGGGTATTACTGGCTTACCCTGGCTGCAGTCCTGGAAGAGTGACAGGTTGGCCTCCAGAAGGCACCAGCGGCTGCGCAGAAAGTCCTCACTGAGGACCAGCACCACCTTCTGGCTGGCTCGGATACAGTCTGCCATGTTGTCCATGACTGATTTCCCAGCGATGAAGTCTCTCTCATGGTGACACACTTTCAGTCCTAGATCGGATGACTCAAGGCGTGCAATAAATGTGTGAGCCCAGGAGGAATCCAAACTGCTATAGCTGATGAATACATGATGGCGCTCGCCCCTTCCTAGGTCAGGGGTGACTATGGGAGACTGGGTGGGATCAGGGAGTGCCTCTGACTCTGTGCTGATGAGGGTTTCTTGGGATGCCATGGTACACTGCAAAAAAAAAAAAAAAGGTGATGCCTTAGGTTCTGCAAAAATGAATGTATTCCTCATTTCCTCCTATGTAACAAGACCTTAACAAAGGCTACTTTTGGTCACTTATAAAACAGCAGGTCATTCATCTCTGTGCAGTGTGGCATATTAACATGATTTTAAAATGACTTGATAATATGAAGCATTCACAGATCTTATACTAAATATGTAATATCAATGGAAACATGTCTTGGTTAAGCCACCCCAGACCACTCCAAAGTGACATTTTGTTGGTAGGTCACATTGCAGAGATGAATAAACACTTTAATGTTGCTTTGTAAGTGTTCGGAAGATTTAAAGAAGTCTATAGAACACAAAGGTTTCCTCCTTTAGTTGTATTTGGAAATTCAAGTAGTATTACAGAAAAAAAATATTTAAAAAATAAGCTCAAAATTATACCCAGTAAAAAATGGTAAAATACAGGAAAAAGTACAGCAGCAATGGGTGCCAACCAAAAACCTTACAATAACAATCAATTGCTGTATTTAAGGGTGGCACGGTGGCGCAGTGTATCAGATTCAGTGACCTCTATCTTGATTTGTTTTTTTTTTAATTAATTAAATGAATTTGGCTTGGAAAGGTAATAAAAAATAATATGTAATATTTTAAGAGTTGCTTGATTACCTGCTTCAACAACATAAAAGAGTACCCCATGCTTGCTTCGGTTGGCTCCAGATGCCCTGCTCAGGGTAAGTGGGTTTGGAAAATGGATGGATGGAAAAAAAATAAGGAGCATTCGAAAATATCTTTACAATTTACGGTAGTAATGGTACATGTTTAAAACCTCTTTTTATGTAAATACATATGTAGAATTATGAATGGGCTCTGTAAACATAAATGTATTTTTTTATATTTTTATTTATATTAATAGATTGATATTTTTGCAAAAGATCTGTCTCTTTTAGGATTTCAGTACTGATTTGAAATATTTAAAACCTTTTAATATGGGAAAAACATTTTTTTAACAGTCATTTATCTTTTGAATAGTGAATTAAGAGCATTTTGCCACTTAATGTCATTATTGAGTTTATTATGATTTTAGTGGTATTTTATTATAATTTTGTAATACAGCAAATGATTGTCATTTTTAGGTTTTTGGTTGGCATAAAGTACTGCCATACTTTTTACCGTACTTTCACATTTGTTTTTCTTTTTACAGTTTAGTGACCTGAAACAATAAAAAGGGGCACACCATGAGTATGCACATTGCCAAGTGAGTGTCCAAAAATGCCAGTGGCAAGCAAGCATTCATTCTGAAAACAGGTACACTAAAAGCTTTGAAAGTTTCTGATAATTTAAATGTAGGACGTGAAAGTCGATTTTAAAAGTGTCCTGCCAGGGGGATCTTAAAGAAATAAGAACAGTGCAGTTCGCTACTACGTGCACTGCCAAATGAGTGGCTAAAAATGACAGACATGTAAATATTACTTTTGCAGTCATGGTGATTTGACGTACAACATTAGGCAGCAAGCTCTGAAATTCTCTAATAACGAACTGTACAACGTGAAGGCCGACTTTAGAAGTGCTTTGCCATGGACTGCCAGGGTTGTTTACTGCCTGGTGCTCAGTGCTGCCAGGATGGCTGCTGTCCCCCTCTGGCTCTGTACTGGACAGTTAGAAAACTGATATTGGTTTCAAAAGTATTACAGAAAACACGAACAATGTCAAGTTAAAACAGAAGAAGAATAAAAAACGGTTTATCCATAATAAGCTATTACTAATGTTAGGATAACTAGATTTTCAAAGTCCCACACCAGGACACAACTTAAAAAAATGAAGCGATGGCGATTCTTGCACGTTGTTAGATGTGTAATAAATCGACAAGCGAGCGGTGTTCCTCTCTGATGTAAATCGACTAAGCTATGCTTTCTGCACTATATCTTTATTAAAAGGCCAGTCTGTTAAAAATGGGACACGCTGCCTAAAAGCGAGACTGCCCCGGAAAAAACGGGGACGCCTGGTCACCCTATACTGTTCTATAAGCCTGCACGCCAGAACAAAGCCCTTACCTCACCAACGTCAAGACAGACAGAAGGTCGCCAGCTCGCAGCAGGACAGATGGCCAGGGGACATCAAACACATCTGATGGGCCCAAACTCTTCCAGGTGTAAGGAACTGAAAGTTTAAATGTTACCAAAAGAGGGCTAATACGAGCCTTTTCCTGGAGGCGGGCCTCTAATGTTATAGAGTGGCATTTGGCTCCACCTACTGGTACAAACGGAAATCATCACGGCGAAGGCCGGTCCTTTGGTTCTGCGTGCTTAGCGGAATTTGAACTCCTAAAGTCTAAAGCACTTCTAAAGATGTAGCTTCCCGTGAGACAATTCCGAGATAACTTTGCTATCCGAATTTTCTACTAGGTGTTTATACAGGTTAGCTTGCGATTCTACATCCTGAGCAGGGCCTTCTTAACGCATGGCACAATGGGTAGTTGCCTAGGGGGCCTCACGAGAATAGGGGCCTTCATGCTAATCTATGCATGTTGTGACTTGCTGAGTGGTTGTGTAGGTAGGGGCCTCAGTGCACTGCTTTTCCCCGGGGCCTATAATGCTGTTAAGATGGCCCTGATTGTGAGTGTGGAGGAGTGCGTGGTAGGTGGGCCATGCAATTGACTTCTGCCCATATGTGGCTATTTCTAGCCTTGTGTCCAGTATTACTGGCAAAAGCTCTGGCCCCAAGTCTTTGGGTTGGGTAAGGCAGATTTGGAATTTGTATGTTACTATTAATATAAGAATATGTTCATGAGTGTCATTTGTACAGAAAGTTTGTTGGCACAGTTTAGCTATTAGCTAAATAAACAAGCTTGATGGACTGAATGGTCTCCTCCTGTTCATCAAATTTCCTTTGTTCTTGTGTTCTAAATGCAGTGTTTCCCAGCCTTTTTCAAGACCACACTGCTGTCTTAACATTTGGGCAGAATGGGCACTGACTGGGGGCAGCAAGATGCTTCTGATGCTTATGAATGTTTCTGTTTGCAGTCAAAATAGCTACCTAAATGCTTTAGCAGGTGGCAATGTATTTGGCATGTTGTTTAGGTTTGGTCCTACACACAATGAAGGCTCCATTCCAACTCAGCGACTCAATATGTACAACAGTGCTTATGATTGCACATCACTCAAAAGCGGTAATGTCTACTTTCACAAAAGTTTGTATTTACATTATTGTTAATACAGTTTGAAATACAGGCCTCATGGAGTATGAAGAACTTCACTGGGTAGTTATAATGGAAGGGCCAATGCCACCAAACTCATTCATTACCCCAAAACAGAGTGGATGATCCTGAAGTTTTCCACATATATTACAGTTCGCCCTACTTAACATATGGAGTTTATGCAGTATCAAATTTTTCAACATGAATTGAGGGTTAATAGAGGGAGCAACACATAAATAATAATTTTGCCCAGCAATAATTCAATTATTTAAGAAGCCATTCAGTTTATTAAAGTGGAACTAAACATCTATTCGTGAAACCACACTAAACCATGAAATACAAGGAAGTATCATTCATGATTTCAACTCAGCAAGGATTTGACACAATTATGGGATCCAATTATACACAAAAGAGCAAATTCTTGACTCATGAGAGCAAAGAATTTAATAGAGATGTAGTGTAGATGACAGAGTGGGCGCCTGCACTTCAGAGAGCAATGACAAAAGGGACAACATTTAGAAAACGCATAAAGATTTGCTTTTGTACCTCAGCCATTCAAACAAACATATACGCTGGGCATACATAATTCTGACCACTTTGGCTACTCGATATTATATAACCAACATATTACGTCAATGTAACATATGTCAACCAAGATGTCAGACACAACTTTTTTGTTGCAAATATTATCAGTTGTGTGGCTTCCACTGTAGGTGGTTGACTGTTGTGCCACTTCTAGACAAAATATCAGACCTGACAGTCTTCTTACTATATAAAAGCGGTTGGGATTGTCCTTCTGTCCCGTGAGTGCTACGCAGGCGCGGAGTTTCACACACGCCCTGTCCATTTTGCAATGCACGATGGGATTTGTAGTTTCGTTTTTCCAGGTAAAAGATGATTTTCTACTCCAGACTGTACGATATCTTCTTCTTCTTTCTTACTATATAAAAGCGGTCGGGATTGTCCTTCCGTCCGTGAGTGGAAAGCGTAGGTATTCCGCTTATCACAGACTTACTACTTGCAGCTTGCGATGCAGGCGACATGATGTGAGCAGAGTTCTGGTGCTCCCATCGTTCCCTTGCTTTTGTGCGCGATGCGCTGGAAAAATAGACAAACTTATGTCTCTGGAAATAATTAATGTTGATGGAGTACAAATGCCTCACCACGTAGTAAATATCAGGGGGGTTCAGAAGGGCGACCTGAATATAGAAAAAAAGTTTAAATTTCATCACAAAAATAACAGAAACTACGAGTATTAAAGTAATACCGCTCAAATGCAATATAACCAAATTAATGAGTTTGTATAAAATATCAAATTGATCTGTATATTGAATTGCCTTAAGAAGTGGTCAACTTAAAAGCTGGTCGCCTTAAAAGGCGGGTGAGCCTAGTTAATTACTAATTCCAGTCATGATGGGGACATTTTGGGGAAAGAAAATAAGAAAAAAATTAATGAAGTGTCTTCTTTTCCCCCAAATTATCAGTTATCAACCATCAATTATTTGAAACAGAAATGCAGCCTTACCAAATTGTCCATAAAAGTTATTAAAGTATGACAAACTAGAAAATGTAGATGTGACGTAACATTCACGAGTGTTCTTGATTGATGTAAAAGTTGGAGCTTTTAAATTTAGAGTCTTAAAAGTTGATTCTATACTTAAGATCTCATCATATATCTGTTTAATGTAAGTGTGTATTGATTATGGAAATATGTATGAAGTTGATTAGCATTCTCTGTTTATGGATATTTCCGGGCATTGTTCAGTATATGTTCATGTACGCATATTTATAATGTAATTGTGATTTATCAAGGGCAAATTGTGTAAAAATGTGCATACTCCACATTTTATAAATCTGATTTTATTTTTGCCATACACATTTTCTTGTTTTTTTTTTTTTTGTTATGCACGTATTTTCACACTTGAATCTTCCCAAAGTTTTATAAATGAGGCCCCAAGTTTGGAGATTTCCTGATAGATTGCAGTGTCAGAGAAACACTAAATCATTATAAAGTTAAGAAAATGAAGCTGTGAGGTTGTTATTGGTGTAATGTAAATACTGAGTTGTTCACTTGATGCTTACATAATTTCTTTTTCTCTTGAATTTATTTCTAGATAGGTAAATTTAGCTTTGTTTTAAATTTCACAGTTTACTTACCTCAAGCGACAGGAGAAGTGAGCTGGCGTACCCGACATGCAGCTTGCACATGTTGTAACTTCTATTGCTGTCCGGAGCAGCTGTCACACGACTAAAAGAGGAAAATATATAAAATATACACATTGAAGTGACCTCTCTTAAGATAAATTTGAAGCAGTAAACTAATTTGTAATGGCAGCACGGTGGTGCAGTGGGTAATGCTGCTGCCTCGCAGTTAGGAGATCCTAGGTTCGCTTCCCAAGTCCTCCCTGCGTGGAGTTTGCATGTTCTCCCCATGTCTGTGTGGGTTTCCTCTGGTTTCTTCCCACAGTCCAAAGATATGCAGGTTAGGTGCATTGGTGATCCTAAATTTTCCCTGGTGTGTGCGCCCTGCCCAGGGTTTGTTTTCTGCCTTCGCCCTGTGTTGGCTGGGATTGGCTCCAGCAGACCCCCGTGATCCTGTAGTTAGGATATAGCAGGTTGGATAATGGATGGATGGAAACTAATTTGTATATGGATTTGCCCAGAGTTCTCACAATTTTGCTGTTTTGAGACAGATAAGTTTGGAAATTGTACAGAATGCTGTATTTGAGATTTCCAAAAAATTTCTTTTACAGATAAGTGCGTTATGTTTCAACAAAATCAGTCCACTGGGAAGCTGAATTATTTAATGTGGACAGATGGATGGGCAGACAGATGGACATGGCAGCCACAATATGTGCTTCTCGCATTATAGGCAAACAGACCTAAAAAGGCTGAATCCATTCTTAGTTAACAAGAAAAATGTAAAGAAAAAGACAAAATTCCTTTCAGATCTGCTGACCACTGGTGTAATGTCGCTCCTCTTCCTCTGTTCTTCTTTTATACTCAATCTGAGGGTCATTTGGCTGGCAGCAGCACATCACTCAACTTAGTTTCTGGACCTTTCTGGTTGTCGTTGGCCTCCAAACACTTGATCACAACCATCAGGGGAAAGTCTGGTGCAACTGAAATCTCCACTCTTACAGAGAGATGGAGCAGAACAAACTCTAAGGTAAGGGAGTCCTTTGCCTCCTCTATGAGATAGTTGGTTACATGGGAACGTGGTGGTGCAGTGACTGGTACTGTTTCTTCATGTAGATTCGCCATTCTTGGTGTGAATTATTTGTGTGGAGTGTTCCTGTTCTCCTTTTGCCTGTATCTTCCCACCCACATTTCCAAATACTTGCAGGTTAGGGTGAACTGGTGACTCTTAATTAGCCTGAGTGGCTGTGTGTGTGGGTTTGTGTGCTGCTGCCCTTTCCTGGTCTGCCTCCTGTCTTGTGCTTGGCGTTGCTGAGATAGGGTCCCGCCATCGCGACCCTTGATTAAGTGGGTTTGAGAATGCATGCATGTATCTGGAAATGATGAAGCTGTAAGGTAGCCCTCTAGTGTTCCACTTCAATGACTATGAAACAGAACCACTTAAGAAGACATTACAGGTCTGCCTTGGCAAAAGTAGCTATTTTGATTAATGATCTTATAAAATATGTAGCATTAATTGCTTGGTGGATTGAGAACATTTGTAACACTTTATAGGTTACATTGAAATGACTGTGGAGCTAGGAAAAGCTAATGCTTAGCTCAGTCGGTGGCTTTTTGTCTCCTGCAGAGCTACCCAGCTACCCACTATTTGACATGTCTCTAATTTAATAGGAAGCCTTCACATGATGATGTGACTTATGGGCAGGAGTTGAGTGATAGTACGTGGTCTGTTTAACCCAATATACTTTTACTACTAATACTAATCCATTTTACACATGACCTGTTTTTCTTTGGCATGCCTGGTTGCTAATCAGAATTAAATTTCAGAAATTTCTGGTGAGAAAAACAACGTGAGGGCATTAAAAAAGGAGAGAAAGTACATGGAGAGAAGCCACTGCTCTAGTCAGGCTGACCCCCGTCCTGCCAATGACCTTCCAAGTAGGCCACTTGGCTACCCTTGTAGCCAAAACTATCTATCCCTCTTTCCAGTTTAAATGTTAGCGATCAAGGTCACAGTGTTTATCGAGCCTCTCTGGCAGCTTTCCTTGTTTTGCTTCCACTGCACCTAAGAAAGTACTAGTCAGCTACAATAACGGTCCTATCAAATTTACAAGAATAAATGGTGTTGGAAGGCTTCGGTTCTGGGATGTGGTGACAGCTGATAAGATAATGTGGATACAGGGATCTAATAAATTCAAACTGCAAAGCTGCGCAGGCAACTAGATAGCTCTGTTTTTGTAGATCCTGCTGGGATCCACAGTTCAAAGACTTCTGTCTGAGTAAACATGGGCATGAGATGGGATGGACTAACATATCAGCCGGGGCACAGCTGCCCCTGTTGGCATGGATTAAAGCTTTCTCACTATGCAGAATAGGAAACACGGCTCAGGAAAGTGAATTGATGGGTGTTCAGATCTATTCCTTGGCTGTATGTCTTCTAGATCTTATAAAAATAGGTTAGCATAAATATTTCTTGTCTGATCAAACGAAGGATAGGTTAAGGAAACCCTAGAAGGAGCAGAAAGATAGAACATAGTTTCCATGCAGATTTAAAGACTGTTTGACTTCTCCGGATAACTAGGAATTATTTGCTGGTATAACAGAGTCCACCACTCTGAAGACATTGTTCAGGAGATCAACAATTCTGGAGGTGGATGGCGTCAAGAGATTATTGCTATGGAGGAAAGTGTCAGAACTTCTTCTGGACCTTCAGTCTCCTTGATTTCATTAGAGAGCTTCTAGCAACTAAAAACAGAACATTATTGAGAACAAAAATAAAACACACTTTTAATTCCCCAATGTTTAATGAATTGACCAATTTCAAGATGTATTTTGAAAGGGTACCAGGTTGTCCACAGGTTCCATGAACAGAAGCAACAGCATGGCAAGTTTAAGTCTTACAGGAAACCTCCGTTTAAGTCATCCTACAGTTGGCATTGTGGAAATGAAACCTGTCATATGTGGACAGCAGGGTGCTCTCCATCTCCCCAGACACCCGGCACAGAGGATCGGAGACAAGTGTATAAAATAAAGAACAGGATTTTATTTTGGGAAACTCTTCCCCGTTTCCCACAGCACAGTCACAGTACAAAGCACCAGCAATAAAATACAATGTTGCAACTCTTTGTTTTCTTCTCCTCTCTCTCTCTGCCACAGGTCACTGCCTCCTACACTCCTTCTCGCAAGTTTCGTCAACCTTTCTCCCAACTCTGGCTCCTGGGGTTGAGGCAACCAGCCTCTTTTACGTAGCACCCGGGAGTACTTCGGGGTCCCAAAGCATTGGCCTGGGACAGTGATGGCGAACCTTTTAGAGACCGAGTGCTCAAACCCTACTTGACCTTCCCGACTGCAACCCAAAACCCACTTATTTATCGCAAAGTGCCAACACGGCAGTTTAACCTGAATATTGAGGTTTTAGTTTAGAAAAAACAACTCATACATTAACATCTTTTGTCTTAAAAGAAACACACAATAACAGAGCTTTCAATGATACAAGCAACTTTTTATTGAAAGATAAAACTTTGCATTTGGCATGCTTTTGAACAATTAATGTGCTTTTTGTTGTTGTATGCATGCTGATAATTTGTCTAACCTTGGCTCATACTTTGCAAGTTTGAGAGCAACACAAGCAGCACTCAGGTCATCTGTTAGTCTGTTTCTGGTGTCAGATTTGATATAATTCAAATCACAAGCATAAGATGATCCAAACAAAGTAGGTAAAGCAATCCCAAGTGCTTTCATTGACTTCAAATTATCCATCCATTATCCAACCTGCTATATCCTAACTACAGGGTCAAGGGGGTCTGCTGGAGCCAATCCCAGCCAACACAGGGGCGCAAGGCAGGAATCAAACCCCAGGCAGGGCACACGCACACTGAGGCCAGTGCACCTAAACTGCATGTCTTTGGACGGAAACTGGAGCACACCCATGCAGACACGGGGAGAACACGTAGACTCCACGCAGAGAGGACCGGGGAAGTGAACCCGAGTCTCCTAACTGTGAGGCAGGAGCGCTACAACTGCACCACCGTGCCGCCTGACTTAAAATTATTTGGCAAAGAATTCCACACTTTAAGGATTTCATTTTCAGAACTAAATGTGCTGTCCTTTGTCATCCCTTCTATCTTCTCAAGTGTTTCACGCAGGTCTTCCCCATTAACCTCCGTTCCCGTTCTCTCTCTCTTTTTTCCCCTTTCCATCTGCCTCGCGCATCTATTATATATTACGGGGACTTGGATCAGGTATGCTGATTAGCAGCTCCCAGAAACAATTACAGATGTGGACGACTCCTCACCTGTGCATTTTAGAGAGGACCACCCTCATCATGAAGCTCCCGGAAACCGCTCTGGCCACACTACCACGCCCCCTCTAAGCTGCGAGTGCGGCGATTATCTATTAAAACGGGCCTTTTCAATTTTGAGCTTTGGACCCGCTACACCTCATCCACTACAACCTAGCTCCTCTCCCACCCCACCACAGGAATCACCTTTGCTACAGACTCAACAGGCTGCCATCCGCGCCACATGTGAGTTTCCCACCTTACCCCAGACAGGAAAGGGAGGAAGCGCTGCCATTGGGCTGCTGGGCAGAGGGGCGAATGATGTGAGAAATGTCCTCAGGCGCGCGTGGAGAGGGGGAAGGGAGCAGCCCGGCCCCGCGTCCCTCTGGCTTTCTAGTTACAAACTCTGTGCTGGGGCAATGGCACACATGCCCACGCTGGCACACGTGCCATAGGTTTGCCACCACTGGCCTGGGAGCCCAAAAAAAGTAGGGTTCCGACAGCACTACCTAGTACCACCCATGTAACCCAACAGGGCCGAGTTGGCAAACTCCAAGTCTCATAATGCCCTGTGGGAATCCGGGGTACTGCTGCAACACAAGGGGGCTGCCACCTAGCGGGTCAGGGGAGGCACTACCCTATAGAAGCTGCTTTGCCCCATCCTTCCACTTCACGGGAATCCCAGCCAGTGCTGAGAATTTCGATTAAGGATCAATATGCTTTATTATTAGTTTTTAGCACTTTTAATAGTGCTTTTAGCTATTAAAAGCCTAGGCCTGGAGCAGCTTTAAAAGGACACCATTTATTTTGTTAGAGAGGCCTCTTGCCTGCCTGTCCTTGTCACTCGCATTGTTTTGAGTTTCTGTGAGACAAGGTCATTATGCTCTCTGAGGAAGCGAGCAGGCAGATTTTGTTTTGAGAATGCAATGTGGAGCTTCTTACTGACAGAAGACCAACCAAACTGTGTGTAGGGTCTTTGCCTATGTGAGTAAAGAACAAGCTCCCAAGCTAGCGCATAAAACATATAAGCACTCAAATGGCATTTAGAAGTATTAGGGCTCTTCAATACCTTAGGCAATAACATTAAGATGCCATATATTATTAGTTAGTTTGAGCACTATAGGGGCTTAAGAGTTGATTGTTGAAAGTTAGGGACATTTTCCAGAACTTGTGCCTGTGATGTGAGCAGTAGCTTGGCCTCTGTCAGACCACTGGGCAGCTGCAAGCAATGACTTAACAGCACTGCTGTCCGCGTTCATGGGCTTTTATATTAGCATGCACATTTATATTTAATTTAGCTAACATTTAAGTTTATATACCAATGCGTCTTTATACTGTACATCTTAGTGATAATAACAAAAAGATACAGTAGCACTTATTAGTTTAGAATCAATTGCTAAAGGCTTGTCTTTTTCCTTCTTTCAAGTATGAAGCACCATGTCAAGGCTGTCTGCAGCTTGGCCCTTACCAGTGACGTTGTTCTCTGCTGCTCACTGGCACAGTCTCTTATTATGTTAGCCTTAGCCTTACAGGATGCTAGTGCAACAAGCAATCATTTATTGAATTATTAATTAGGCAGTCCAGTTTTCATATATAGGGACTTCTGATCTCAGCTTAATTGTTAAGAATTGAATTGTTAAGAATTGATTAACTGAAAGGCCATCAATCTTCACAGCTCAGAATGAGGCCGTAAGAATGAAGCGAGGAGTAGTCAGGTAGCCAAATGGTAGCAATTATATGCACATCAGCACAATTTCCTACCTTATTGTGTTTTCCCACTTCTTTTACTGCTTTATTATTATTATTATTATTATTATTTTTGTCTTTGTGGTGAAGCCTCTGCATTACTATCAGAAAACTACAAAACACTCTCATAAGTTTATGATAGCGGTCCTGGAGGGCCCAAGTAGCTGCAGGCTTTCATTCTAACCGTTTTCTTAATTAGTGACCTTTTTTTGCTCATAATTAACTTCTTTTGCATTCATTTTATTTAACTTGCTTTTGAAGACTCAGACCCCTTAATTGTTTCTTTTTCCTTAATTAATAGCCAAACAATAATGAGATAAAAAATGAACCAAAACATGACCAATATTGTCGAAAATAAATAATATGAAAATAAAGAAAGGCGAAAGTATCAGAAATGTTGATCTGCTCAGATACACAAAACATTTTAACAGTGCTCTTAGAAAAGAGGAAATGAACAACTTTGGAAATGTCTGCTATTGCACAATGAGAACAGCAACCAGCCATGGAATTAAAGAACGGGTTTAATTAACAGCAAGAATCGGCGCTAATTAAGCAACTGGTTGGAGTGAAACTAGTTGGAGTTTGAGGCCCTGGCTTAGTTGCATTTCTTTTGGCTCACTCACTTCACATTTCATTTCTATTTGGGTGCCATTTAAGGAAATAAATGAAGCAATTCAGAGGAACGATGAAGAAATTCAGGGAACAAAAACAAGCCACATAAAATAAATTTAAAAGAAGTTAATTAGCAGCAAAACAGTCCACTAATAAAGAAAAAGGTTAGAATGAAAACCTGCAGCCACTGTGGTCCTCCAGGACCTGAGTTGGGGACCCATAGTTTATGATGAGGGATGCTGTAAAATTGTGATATCATTTGCTCTCTGATGTTTATTCTTACTCCTTGCTGGGACTGGAACTAGGATCCTTTATTAATACTTTTATTTCCTACTCCAAGGTTGGACAAATTCCTATCCTAGTGTGACCTTTAGTGCAATTCCTTGGAGTAATTCTGAGATGCTAGATAAATATGGGTCCAGATCTTGATACTGAAGCAATCATACTTGAGACCAGCGACCCTGATGAACTTTTAGTTTTACATATTAGACCCATGTAGATTCAAATCACATTAAACCATCTCCTCGATACCCCTTTACCTCAGGCTGTCTTATAGTCCAATTATGTCTATGTAAATTGGAAATAAATTCGGATTCCATAGAAGTCAAACCTTACTTTTAATGACTCAAGCCATACAAGATGTTCTGTGAAAGATGATGCAGATCTGCTTTTGGGTCTGTGTGTATTCATTGATTAGTAAAGCTTCTTTGCTGCTCTTCAAATTTTACTTTATAGCTCCTTGAAAACAACAGACATCTGTTGGTGAGAAAAGCTGGGGAACTGTGAGTGCAGTCAAAGAGAAGTTCTGGTGTAAGATCACAGAGGTCTATGTCCAAATGTCTCGGCGGAGCTGTTGGGATACATACTGGCAAAAGCAAGCCCCCACTTCTGTGTGCACCCTGCTATCATTTAGGGCAGTTAGAGGAAAAGGAAAATGCTTCTTGGCCACACAGACTGCATACCGGAAGAGAAATGAAGCAAGGACTTGTGAAACATCTCTTCCCTAAAGTGCCTGGGAAGGTGTCCTGAAAGGTCTCCGGCAGCTTTCCAGTGGCATGTAGATGGAATGTAGTCGTATCCTCGATTCAAAGCCAAGGAGCACATTTTGCTCAGACATGAGGATGTTCGCACGCCCAGCAATTTGCCTCAGATTTGCCAGCTTTACTTTACCTTCCTGCTTCTCCCAGTTACCAACCTTAAATGCTGAAATGAAGAGCAGACCAATGGCAATAGGAAACAGCAGCACTCCTAACAGTAAATGTGAAGGAAAAGACATTTTAAATATAGTCAGATTTAGGACAAATAAAGTTAAGGCACAACCGATAAGTAAGCCAAACAGAAACCCGAGCATGCTTCTTATCCACTTAGATTGAAGCACTGATGTGGTGGCAGCAACCTGATTGATCATTTCAATTGCCTCTCTGTAACTGTCTGCCACCATTTCCAGCTGCCCTGGGGTCCCAAGTTGCTAAATGTCCCAGAGGCCGATGGGGAATGTCCTCATCCACTGCTGACACTGTTGCCAGCAGTTTCCTTCGTATGCAGAAACAGGCTGGCAGAGAGGTCCCATGGGGTTCCTCAGAAGATGGTTGGGGTACAAAGGATCTCAAAGAGTTTTTGTAGAATCGAGGATCCTGAATGTCTAAATAGGTCAGGTGTCTGAGGTGCAAGGGGATAACGCAGGGCTGTAGGAGGATGGGTACCACTGGCTTGCCCTGGCTGCAGTCCTGGAAGAGTGACAGGTTGGCCTCTAGAAGGCACCAGCGGCTGCGCAAGAAGTCCTCACTGAGGATCAGCACCACCTTCTGGCTGGCTCGGATGCAGTCTGCCATGTTGTCCATCACTGATTTTCCAGCAACAAAGTCCCTCTCGTGGTAACATACTTTTAATCCGTATTCTGGGGACTCTAGGTTTTAATAAAACTGCTGGCCCAGGAAGTATCCAAGCTACTGTAGCTGATAAAAACATGGTGAAGTTCACCCTTGTTTAGGTTAGGGCGAGATATGTCTCTGACTGAATGCTCAGGAGGTCCTCGTGGAATGCCATGTCAATGATCTAAAACAATATAATGGGGAGAAAGTCTTTAGGTCTTTAGTCTGTTGTAGGAAGCGAGAGTCCCAAAATGACAAAAGTAACAGCATGCCAGGACCTTTATTACAAACACCAGAGTCACAGGAGAAGGTTCAAGAGGAAGTCACACACCGCATATAACAGTCAATTTAAAAAAAAATTGCAAAGACAGAGAGGTGCACTCCGTGTCTGTTAAGAGAGGTGGTTTGGTCTGTTTGTGCCGTGATTTACCAGAGTGAAAAATCAGTGCTGACAAGGGATTGGAGCAATAAGGCCAGGAGATGAACTTTTAAATGGAGCGGGCAAAAATTAAAATCGAGAACAAGCCAGGGTCAGGAAATCTGTAAATCAAGATGACCTTCCAGCAGAGCTGAAATAGGAAACAAAGATAAGTGGTCAAAAGAACATCTCAAATGTCAAAACTGAACGAGAAACAAAAGGCAGTGGCCAAAGTTAATCTTCTGAGAGTTTTTGTAAATATGTATTCTGCCATGTTAGGGTTTTAGGGTTACCCTATTTTGCTTTAAGGTACTTTATTCAAAAAATGACCCTAATCGCAAACTCTTACCACACTGTCAGGATTGACTGTCATTTCTGTCACCTCTGTAACTCCAGGTAATCAGGTAGAGCAGACAGAGTAACAGGACAAACAGGAAAGAAAGTCACACATTTATTCATGCATCAGAGATAATATACCCAAAATGGAAAAAGAGTGCAAATGTGAGTGTTGGCAAAATAATATTAATACAACCTGGATAGTAGGCTATCTGGTGGATCTCTGTCTTAGTTCATTGCTCTCTTTTATCATAATAGACAATCTGCTAATGATTGGATGCCATCTTTATCATGCTACCATCTTAAATAGTTATTAAAAGATAAAATCATGCATCTCGGATAACTAGCAATGGGCATCAAAGTCAAAAAAAAATGGCTGCTGCCTTGAATAATGAGTGTGAAAAGGTGACACCAGAGATGAAAAATGCAATGTAAACATCAGATCAACATAATGATGTTGGGACGGAGACTTTAGCTTCACTTTTATTTAGCTTAGGGTTTTACATTTGCTTCACATTTGTATATAAATGAATTTTTAATGGATTATTGTTATTTAGCATTTTTTCCATGATGCCATTTTTACATGTTGTGTTGCCATTGCTAGAATGCGTTGGTAGGTTGCTATGGGCGGGTACCCATAAGTCATGCAGGATGATGTCAGCAAGTCGATGGTTTTCAAACCACCGTCTTGCTATCAGCAACACTCCAAATTTGTAAATCAAATTAAAAGAATTGTGCAATATTTAGACGTATTTCTACAGCATTCCAGGGCTAAGAGTTTGGCTTTGTTTTTGACTATTGATTTTTGGTTTTGTTATGATTGAATCATTTATTCATTTTTTTGCATTTTTTTCTTGTCCTTTTTAGAGATCTGACACTCAGAAAGGGTGTTTATTGTGACTTACAATTTGATCTCAATGCTAGTGTTTTGATTTAGTGCTTACTTCTGTTTGTATTCAAATAATTGCTCTGTTTTCAATGCAATTTTAAATTATACACGATTGGTGCTATTTTGTCTTCTTGTCATTGGGGCCACTGCCATGTTAGCTTCATAGGTTGTAATCTTTGGCTAATGACATGATGGGTTTTAAAGGTCATCCTTGGGATCACTTCTGTATCCTAGTACAGGGGTTGCCAACTCCGGTCCAGGAGGACCACCACGGCTGCAGGTTTTCATTCTAACCCTTTTTAAAGAGTGCCCTGTTTGTGCTGCTAATTCACTTTTTGTGAATTCATTTTAATTGAATTGCTTCTTTAAGATTTGTTCCCCTGAATTTCTTCATTTCTTTCCCTAAATGGTACCCAAACAGAAATGAAATGAGAAGTGAGTGAGAGAACAGAAGACCAACTAAGTCAGGATCTCAAACTCCAACCAATTTCACTCCAATGAGTTGCCGATTCCTGTCATTAACTAAAACCGTTCTTTAATTCCATGGCTTGTTGCTGCTCTCATTGTGCATTAGCAGACATTTCTGAAATTGTTCATTTTCTCTTTTCTAAGAGCACTGTTAAAATGTTTTGTGGACCTGAGCTGATCAACGTTTCTGAGACTTTTGCCGTTCTTTATTTTCAGATATTTTATGATATCGATGATTGGCCCCAGTCCTTTATAAGCTGGTAGAAAACTGAATACCAGTACTGAGCTGAGTGCATTAGCTGCTGCTCATGTTGCTCAGCTCATCTTTGGATTCTTGCTTTGAGTAAGTTCTCATTTTGACTCTCTGCCTCGGATGAATGGGTTTGTTCTTGGTTTGTGGACTTGGCTTTGTTTTTAAATCTGTCTTTTCAGTCTATGTTTTGCTTACCATTTTGCTCTTGTTTTGTTTTTCACAACTAATAAACCTCATAACTATTTAAAGAAATCTGTTTTTTTTCTTTGCGCCACAGCTTTTTTACTTTAACATGGCCTTTTTATAACTTCATTTTAATCGTAATTTAACTTAATCCTGATACTCTATATGTTCAATCTCCTCAAAATAACTATTCATGGTGGCTCTAAAATCGGTACTGACCCCTACTCTCTTTTCTGTTTCTTTTTCCTGCGCCACCACCACCTACTCAAAGCTTCATGATGCTCTAACAATGTTGGACGGATTAAAAGGCAGAAGTCTACGTGACCATCATCATCATCAAGCCCTTCCGTGAGAATCCTAAATCCAAAGAGGACTGTTTCATTTATGTTAGGTAGAATGCCCAGAGGGGACTGGGCGGTCTCATGGTCTGGAATCCCTACAGATTTTATTTTTCTCCAGCCGTCTGGAGTTTTTTTGTTTTTTCTGTCCCCTGGCCATTGAACCTTACTCTTACTCGATGTTAATTAATGTTGATTTATTTTGTTTTATAATTGTGTCTTTCATTTTTCTATTCTTTAATATGTAAAGCACTTTGAGCTACTGTTTGTATGAAAATGTGCTATATAAATAAATGTTGTTGTTGTTGTTGTAGCTTTTAATGGTTCCCCTCTCTGCTCTCTTTAAAGAATTCAGTCTTGGCTCCTTCAGGCCTGTGCAGGTCTCAAAGTTGGCTTCTTGAGTTTTAGGCCATGCTGATTTTTGTTCTAGGCCTCATACTAATCTTTTGCCATGATTTGGCTTTTGAATTTAAATTTTTCCAACTTTAAAAATTGTTTTTGATTATAGTTCCTGTGGTTTTGACGATCAAAGAACTGGTTGGTAATGTTTATTTTGTGTTCCCATTTTGTTTTATTGTTATTAGAAAAGATTTCCATTCTTGTGCTGTTCTGTCTTGGTTTGCTTATGGACACTGCCATTCTGGGATATTTCTGTTGACAGATGTTATATCTTTCATAGGCTACATGGCCAGGAGTGTGCAGCAGTTGACATTATGGCCAAGATGGGTTAAAGAGCAGCATCAGGCGTTTCCTGCTCACCCAAGACTGCAGTCACTCACAAAAAAAAAACTTTAGACCACCTCTTATTACTAGTTTTGAGATTGCAGCATGGTTATGGCAACTTTTCTGCTCTGTGACTATGAATTATATCTCACTTTCCATCTAGTTCTGATTAAGTGTAGCTGTTACGAAAGGAATTATTTTCATAATTTTTGCACCTATTTTGAGGCAAACTTAAATATTAGAAACTCGTTATATAAATGTTTGAGGCTAGAGAATTTATCTTTCGTATTGGAATTACATTTCTGTTCCTTGTTTAGAATTGTTTCCGCTGCTGTTTTAGATATTGCAGTTGTAGCTATTTTGTCTTCCTGCCTCTTTTGATATTTTGTGGCTTTGCAAGATTATGGAGGTTGTGACCCAAAAGCTAATTTGTGACTGGTTAAAAGATTCCCTAATATGGAGCTCTTCTATCTGAGTTCATGGATAAATTCTTACATGTCTTTGTGCTGTCATATTATTTTTTCTGTGTTATTTTGGTTATGACGTTTGACTTTGGTTTTTGCCAAATGTCTTGGTCTTGTCACTGGTGCTAATGATCCCCTGGTTTTCTACTTTTTCGCTACATCCTAACCACGTCTTCTCTCCTGGTCAGCCTCCTTGAAATCCCTTTGCTCACTAAAAGCGGAACAATAGCCATTTTTTCCCTTACGACTTAATGCTCTGTTTTTTGGCCAGTATTTTGGCTCTACATCAATAGATACATAGATAGATAGATAGATACTTTATTAATCCCAAGATTTTTGCTGATTTAATTATAATCTTCCCAGTTATAATCCAGCTTGAATTCAGACTTTTTTTTACTTTCATTCTTGCTCTTGAAACTTCTGCAAGTGATATAGTGTTGAGTCCTGTAGTTTGGATAACAGCTTAACAGATCATAACACCAGTCTCTATATCTAAGGCATTGTTCACACTACTACGTTTTCATTTAAAATAGCATTTTTAAATGAAATTATCTATCCACCCAGAGTGTGTGTGTTTTCACATCATTTATGAAAGTATATCTATACTAATAAAAGGCAAAGCCCTCACTGACTCACTCACTCACTCACTCACTGACTGACTCATCATTAATTCTCCAACTTCCAGTGTAGGTAGAAGGCTGAAATCTGGCAGGCTCATTCCTTACAGCTTCCTTACAAAAGTTGGGCAGGTTTCATATATATTAAAATTCTATTCGTAATGGTCATAACTGGAACCTATTTTTTCGTCCATATACTATAATAGACGTCTGCTCGATAGCCGTGGGAGGCGGAGTTACGCCTCCCGTAATTTAGTGCCTGCCCATATAAGGTCGTCCGTCAGCAGCAATCCAATAGAAACACTGCCGCTAAATATTCACGGGTGAAGGACTGTGCTTATGCAGACAAAGATAAGATGGTCAGGGTGGTGTTTGGCACAAACTCAGCGAAACTGCGAGAGAAATTTTTAAGTGCCGGGTCTTAGCTAACATTAAATACAGCCGTGGACATTGCACAAGATGGCACCAGCACAGATGTGAACCTTCGATGCAAGTACACCGAGTGGCTCATGTGAACTGACGCGTGCACAGATAAAAGCAACAGTTCCAAAGAGTGCTGAACAAAAACCGAATTACACAATTGAGAAGGCAGCAAAAAAATATGAAGCGTGTGATACATACAAGCATATTCATAAGTGCAGCTACTGCGGAAATAAAGCACACGGGGGAAAAAGTCAATGTCCCGCTAAAGGAAGACAGTGTAAAAAAAAAACCCGTGCATGCAGTGTGTCGTATCTCAGATAAAGAAGAAGACGAGCTGCTTATTGATGCAGTAAGAAACGAATCGATGAATGAAACCTGTAATCTTTATAACGATTGACAAACACAGAATGTAACTTGAACACAACACATCCTACAAATACGAACCTGATTGAAAGAAATATATATATATGTGTGTATATGTATATATGTAGATATGTATGTATATGTATATATATATGTTTAAATATGTGTGTGTATGTATATATATATGTATTTGTCTGTATATAGTATGTGTGTGTATGTATGTATGTGTGTATGTATATGTATGTACAGTATGTATATATATGTATATATATGTGGATGTATGTGTATATATGTATATATATATATGTTTATATGTGTGTGTGTATATATATATACAATATATATATATATATATATATATATATATGACAGCAACACTCATCACTCACAACAGTGACAAAACAATTACATTGACAATCAGGTTACGTTATTTTTAAAATGTTTCCTTTTCTTTTTCATAACTTCATTAACACACTACTTCTCCGCTATGAAGTGCGGGTATTTTGCTATCACACTATAAAGCGATCATAAACACATATAATGTAGACATTGGCCCACACTGGTTATGCATACTTTGATGGAAAAATCCTTGATGGGTGGTAATACTGTTGGCCATGGAATTTATCACAAAGTCTAGAGACTGGAAAATTATTTGCCTGTTTTGCATTCAGACTGTCAGTCATTGTCTAACTCGTTTAGTCCTGAACAAGGTCACCGGAGGTGGGGCTGGATCTTTTCAAAGGTGACAATAGGGTGCAAGGCAAAAAAAAGCCCTGAACAGGGTGCCAGTCCATCGAAGGGTGAACACACATACGCATACACACCTCAATGACACACTAGTGACAATTTAGTACTGCAATTCCACCTAACCTGCATGTCTTTGGACTGTGGGAGAAAGCCAGTGCACCCAGAGGAAACCTACACTTACGTGGGAAGAATTTGCAAACTCCACGCAGTGAAATCCCAGAACATGAACCCTGGTCTCCTTACTGCAAATCCGCTTGGCCTCCGTGCCACCCCATTGAGACTGTGTAAAATGGAGTTTAGATGCATACAAGTAGGCAACACAACAAGCACTTTGCAAAGCAACATTTCTATGTCCCAGTCAGAGAATGAGATGTTGTAATGAGAAAGATCCAATCAGTGAAGGGCTATGTAGTAAGTATGAGTAAATCACAGCACAATTACAGCCTGCATTTTCAAAAGTCTATGTTTTCACCCGTCCACATTGCAACTCTAAGTCTCCACTTTCAGAAGTACACTGATCTGGAGAGTGCTTTCAAAAGTCTCGGTTTTCAGGGTTTTAAAAATTCTGAAATAGTATGGATGAAAGGTTAAAGCAGAGGCTCAGGTTTGTGTTTTTAAATGAAAGAACAGTAGTGTGGACATGGCCTAAGCTCCAGTTGTCACATTACGTGACTTCCAGTTGTAGGGTACGTCAGATTTACCTAACAATTGCTGCCGATGTCACACTTCGTCCCATACAGTCATGTTCACCTACTTTCTGACACCCTGTTGAGTCCTGCCTGACAGAGCCAACACTAGATAAAGGATTAACAGGTTAGATCAGCTTCAGTCTTTGTCCATTCTGTATTGGTATGTGAAACATGAGGCATCAGGCTGAAAAGCTTCTGTTTGTGAGGACCAATACACCTTCTTTGTTTATTCCTGCTGACTGCCTCCAACTCACTAAGATTATTTCAATGAAGACTACAACTGAAAATCACTGGAAAAGTCATGTTCTACATTATTTCACACTAGTGACTTATACTCCTTAACCTTCTGATTCCAAACTTCAGTACCTTACTTTAACTTCAAGGTCTGAGTCTTCTCAGAGATGCTGCCACCTATTGTTCTTAAGCAGAACAACACACAGGCCCTGATAAGCCTGCAACCTGCCAGGCAGACTTCTTCCTGATTAACCCTCGTTCAGTTTTTTATTAGTCCTTTTCTTAGAGTTCCCAACCAAGCTTTTTTCTGTCTTTAAAACATCTCTTTTTCTCATTCCAATTCCTTTTGAGACAAAGGCGTTTGCAAGAGAAAAGAAAATTTATAGGATGAAAAAAAAAATCTCAGACTGATGTTAAAAGGCCACTCCAAAGCCAATATTGTAATAAAAATATAAAGGTTACCGGTAGCATCTTATGACCATCACCACCACAATCTAAAACACCAGAGCTGTTCCTTTACCTCTTTCTTATGGATAGCAGCATTAACGCTTTCTCTTGAAGCCTCACAGAAGTTCTTTCTTCCCCGGTTTCACTGCACTCAGTCTCGATGAGGTTTAAATGATGACGTAACCTGCCGAGTAGTTTAGCTCCTGGAAAATTCTCAGACATGATTGGGCTAACTACAGTTTGAGGAAATAGAACTGGTTATTCACGTTCACTTTTCAGAGGGCGGAGTCTCTTCTGCTGCAGTGAAGCCACCTTGCCGTGCCTGCTGTGACCACATGGGCTCTGCACTGTGACAGCTGCTCTTTCTGCAGTCACCACACACGCCCCTTAGCCACCGACTATACTGGTAATGTTATATTTACTTTGGTGGGACATATGAAAGTGATCTGATGCTGAGATGTGACAATACCAGACTACTTAAGGGTAGCAGGATTGTCAGGTCCAGCTGTGGCTGCGTCTAACTTTATCCATTATAACTGACTGGGAGCCTCCCAGGCATTTGTTTTCTCCATGAATACTGCAAATTCGAGTTTTTGTTTTCTTTTCTTCCATCATCAATATTCTCTTTCTCTTATACTGTTAATTTGTATTGTCATGTTTGCTATATTAATCAAACTGAACTGAACCTAAATTGTATTGTTATTTATTTTTATGTATGTAAATGATAATAGCAACAACAACATTTATTTCTATAGAACATTTTCATACAAATATTGTAGCTCAAAGTGCTTTACATGATGAAGAAAGAGAAAAAAGACAAAATAAATAATTAAAATTAGGGAACACTAATTAACATAGAATAAAAGTAAGGTCCGATGGCCAAGGAGGACAGAAAAAAAAAAAACTCCAGACGGCTGGAGAAAAAAATAAAATCTGCAGGGGTTCCAGGCCACAAGACCACCCAACCCAATCTAGGCATTCTACCTCACATAAATTACCTCAATCAGTCCTAATTGTATTCAGGGTTCTCATGGAAGAATTTGATGATGATGGTCATGTGGACTTCTGGCCTTTAATCCATTGATGTAGGGACATCACGGTGCTTTGATCAGGTGGTGATGGTGCAGATCGCCAACACAGAAAACCAGATAAAGAGCAGAAGGGAAAGTAGGGTTTAGTACAGATTATGGAGCCACCAGGAATGATAATGATAATTAATTGAATATACAGAATATCAAGATTTAACTAAGATAAAGCTATGAGAAAGCCATGTTAAAATAATGTGTTTTCAGCAGTGTTTTAATGTGCTCCACTGTATTAGCCTGGCAAATTCCTATTGGCAGGCTATTCCAGATTTTAGGTGCGTAACAGCAGAGGGCCGCCTCACCACTTCTTTTAAGTTTAGCTCTTGGAATTCTAAGCAGACACTCATTTGAAGATCTAAGGTTACGATTTGGAGTGTAAAGTGTAAGACATTCCGAAATATAAGATGGCGCGAAATTATTTAAGGCTTTATAAACCATAAGCAGTATTTTAAAGTCAATTCTAAATGACACAGGTAACCAGTGTAGTGACATCAGAACAGGAGAGATGTGCTTGGATTTTCTTTTTCTAATTAAGATTCTGCCAGCTGCATTCTGTACTAATTGCAATTGATTGATGCCTTTTTTGGGTAGTTCTGAGAGGAGTGTATTAAAGTAATCTAGCCAACTAAAAACAAAAGTGTGAACTAATCTTTCAGCATCTTGCAGTGTTATAAGGGGTCTAACTTTTGTTATATTTCTTAAGTGAAAAAATGCTGTCCTAGTAATCTGATTAATATCCATCCATCCATTATCCAACCCGCTATATGCTAACAACAGGGTCATGGGAGTCTGCTGGAGCCAGTCCCAGGGTGTAAGGCAGGAAACAAACCCCAGGCAGGGTGCCAGCCCACCACAGGGCACACACACATACCCACCCACACACCAAGCACAACTTAGGATTGCCAATGCACCTAACTTGCATGTTTTTGGACTGTTGGAGGAAACTCACGCAGACATAGGGAGAACATGCAAAGTCCACGCAGGGAGGACCCGGGAAGCTAACCCAGGTCTCCTAACTGCGCGGCAACAGCGCTAGCACTGCGCCACTGTGCCGCCCATCTGATTAGTATGTGATTTAAAACTTAGGTCAGAGTCAATAGTTACCCCTAAATTCTTTACCTCTGTCTTGACTTTTAATCCTAATGCATCAAGTTTATTTCTAATAACCTCATTATATACATTTTTGCCAATCACTAAGATTTCTGTTTTCTCCTTATTTAGTTTAAGAAAATTACTACTCATCCATTCGAAAACACAAGTGAGACATTGTGTCAGTGTCAGTGTCGGAGATGTCAGGCGCTATTGATAAGTACAGTTGTGTGTCATTGGCATAGCTGTGGTAGCTCACGTTATGCCCCGAGATAATCTGACCTAATGGAAGCATGTAAATCGAAAAGAGCAGTGGACCCAGGATAGAGCCTTGTGGAACACCATATAGAATATCATGTGTCTTTGAAGTATAATTACCACAACTTACAAAGAATTTTCTACCTGCCAGGTAGGATTCAAACCAATTTAAGACACTGCCAGAGAGGCCCACCCATTGACTAAGGTGATTTATAAGAATATTGTGATCAATGGTGTCAAATGCAGCACTCAGATCTAAGAGGATGATAACAGATAAACGGGCTCTGTTTGCATTAAACCCCAAGTCATTTACTACTTTAGCAAGTGCAGTTTCTGTACTGTGATTTGTTCTGAAACCCGACTGAAACTTATCAACAATAGCATGTTTATTGAGGTGGTCATTTAACTGCACAATGACTATCTTCTCTAGAATTTTACTGAAGAAAGGCAGGTTGGAAATAGGTCTCAAACTTTCAAAAGCAGATGAGTCAAGATTATTTTTCTTCAGCAGGGGTTTAACTACAGCAGTCTTAAGACAGTCTGGGAAGACCCCCGTTTCTAATGATGAGTTTACTATGTCAAGAATACTGTCAATTAGCACGCCAGATACTTCTTTGAAAAAACTTGTTGGTATTGGGTCAAGGACACAGGTGGAGGGTCTCAGTTGAGAAATGATTTTATATAAATCAGGTAAATCTATCCTGGTGAAAGAATTTAATTTGTTTATAATAGACTACTGGAAAACTACTGAAAAGGTATAAAAATTACACTGCAGGGTTGAAACAAATTGAAATTGGGAAGTGACACCAGGCACAAAGAAAATGTCACATATTCCAAAAAGAAATATTTTTCTAGACAAGAATTTGTAGTGAACATATTATGGAAAGTTGGAAAAATGTGATTATGTTGACTAAAAAATTATTTTAACAATACACTACATAATAGTGAGGCAAATGCACTACTTATAGTGGTGAGTTCTGTTTTGCACACAGTTTTGCAAAATTCCCTTTGTTTGTGATTTAATAATTGTGAAATGTGAAAGACACTTAAACAAGATTTTGTTGGTTTTTAATTTTTTTAGTATGGGAAGTAAGAAATTTTGCTCCCTAAGGGTTATTCCACAGCCGCTGCCACGTAGTTTTCCTAATTTCTGGAAAAAGCTGATTTGCTGGCAGCCATATACCCAGGCCACCTCCTTTTAGTAGCAGCAAAGTGCCAGCAGGTGTTTGCCTTCTGGCTGTGTGCTCCTTTTCAATGCTCTGCACCAAAATAAACTTCTCTGCTTTTGCACATGGAGATACAAGGCTGCAGAAAGTATAAATAAAAAATATGTGGTAATGGTATGGATTTTGCTTGTGGTGAAACCTAATTTGTTTAGCAACTTTTTTTTGTTTGCTGCTAATTTAGTTTTGCACAAATTGTTTCACTCAGCATTAATTACTTGATTAATTTTTGCACAGAAGCACCAACTGGTGGGCGATGAGGGGCTTTTCCACACTTGCATTAAAGAAGAAAACAACTGCAGTGGTGACAGGGGACAAAAGATAAAAGATATTAAATTTGGCAGCCTTTGCATCTGCAAATCATCAAGATCTGGCCTGTGTATATCAAGATGTACAGTGCATCCGGAAAGTATTCACAGCACATCACTTTTTCCACATTTTGTAATGTTACAGCCTTATTCCAAAATGGATTAAATTCATTTTTTTCCTCAGAATTCTACACACAACACCCCATAATGACAACGTGAAAAAAGTTTACTTGAGTTTTTGCAAATTTGTTAAAAATAAAAAAACTGAGATATCACATGTACATAAGAATTCACAGCCTTTGCCATGAAGCTCAAAATTGAGCTCAGGTGCATCCTGTTTCCCCTGATCATCCTTGAGATGTTTCTGCAGCTTAATTGGAGTCCACCTGTGGTAAATTCAGTTGATTGGACAGGATTTGGAAAGGCACACACCTGTCTATAGAAGGTCCCACAGTTGACAGTTCATGTCAGAGCAAACCAAGCATGAAGTCAAAGGAATTGTCTGTAGACCTCCGAGACAGGATTGTCTTGAGGCAAAAATCTGGGGAAGGTTACATAAAAATTTCTGCTGCTTTGAAGGTCCCAATGAGCGCAGTGGCCTCCATCATCCATAAGTGGAATAAGTTCGAAACCACCAGGACTCTTCCTAGAGCTGGCAGGCCATCTAAACTGAGTGATCAGGGTAGAAGGGCCTTAGTCAGGGAGGTGACCAAGAACCCAATGGTCACTCTGTCAGAGCTGCAGAGGTCCTCTGTGGAGAGAGGAGAAACTTCCAGAAGGACAACCATCTCTGCAGCAATCCACCAATCAGGCCTGTATGGTAGAATGGCCAGATGGAAGCCAATCCTTAGTAAAAGGCACATGGCAGCCTGACAGGAGTTTGTCAAAAGGCACCTGAAGGACTCTCAAACCATGAGAAACAAAATTCTCTGGTCTGATGAGACAAAGATTGAACTCTGTGGTGTGAATGCCAGGTGTCACGTTTGGAGGAAACCAGGCACCGCTCATCACCAGACCAATACCATCCCTACAGTGAAGCATGGTGGTGGCAGCATCATGCTGTGGGGATGTTTATCAGCGGCAGGAACTGGGAGACTAGTCAGGATAAAGGGAAAGATGACTGCAGCAAAGTACAGAGACATCCTGGATGAAAACCTGCTCCAGAGCGCTCTTGACCTCAGACTGGGGCAACGGTTCGTCTTTCAGCAGGACAATGACCCTAAGCACACAGCCAAGATATCAAAGGAGTGGCTTCAGGACAACTCTGTGAATGTCCTTGAGTGGCCCAGCCAGAGCCCAGACTTGAATCCGGTTGAACATCGCTGGAGAGATCTTAAAATGGCAGTGCACCGACGCTTCCCATCCAGCCTGATGGAGCTTGAGAGGTGCTGCAAAGAGGAATGGGTGAAACTGGCCAAGGATAGGTGTACCAAGCTTGTGGCATCGTAATCAAAAAGACTTGAGGCTGTAATTGCTGCCAAAGGTGCATCGATAAATTATTGAGCAAAGGCTGTGAATACTTATGTACATGTGATTTCTCAGTTTTTTTATTTTTAACTAGCAAAATACCCGCGCTTCGCAGCGGTGAAGTACTGCCTTAAAATTTTTATTAAAAAGAAAATTAAACCTATTTAAACTAAGGGAAAATATAACAATAATTATTTGTTAAGGATTTCTTTGTATACCACATTGTGAGTTCGGCCCTCCGGTTGTAATATGACCAAGCTGTGTGCTGAGCTTACTCTTGAGCATGCAACGTACAGTTGGCCATGTGAACAGTAATCTTGTTTCAAATCTCACAGCTTGGATTGCTGCTGTCATAATCGATTTGAGTTTCATGGTTTGTTTCAATTACGACAGTATTTGTAGGGCTTGTGTTGAAGAGACATTAGGCATCTGTCAAGCGTTGTAAGCATACAACCGGTTTCATCGATAACTTCACATCCAGCTTTTGAGAGTTTAAACATTCATAAACATCAAAGTGTCCACTACTGAAATCGTCATCTGTGAATCTAAGATGTTTAAGAGGCATTGGCGGTTGTCAAAAGGTGTAAATTATTTGGCCATTTCGGCACAATTGAAAGCGACAACCGAACAATTCAGTAGCAGCCATCAACTCACATGCAGATGCAGAGGTGAAGGGCTTAAGCAGTTCACTCTTCTAGTGCTCCTGTGTAGAATAATTATCTCCTGTACCGTCATCAATCCACACCTTGAACCTGTCCCAGTCATTCAATACATAAGACACAATGTTCCTCCGGATATCAAGAGTGAGCCTGATATGGCCGTGTAATATGTAACAAAGAGAATGGAAAAGGTAGGTGCCATCTCCGGGCATGGGAACCACACGGTAAGTGACAGTTCTTTGATCGATGGTGATCACCTCGATAGACATGTTAATGGGGGTACGGTTGTAACGATAAAGGAAATGGATACCTGAACAATGCAAAGTAAGTCTAAAATACCTACACAATAACTATAATCGTAATAAATGAACAATAAAACAGCGGAGAAGCCGTGGATTAAATAAAAAGGCTGTAGTTTTCAGCAGGGAGACGTGAATCCCGTAGCGAAGCAAGGAAGGTAATGTAGAGACTGGACGGACGGACAGCCTTATATAGGCAGGCAGCCAACAACATGGGAGGTGTTGGGATGGGTGATTCAACGCCGCCTCACACGGTGACCGAGATGCAGGCTATGGACGTATATATGTAAGTAAGTAGGATTCAGTTAGCGTTGGGAACTTGCTTACCAAATTACTTGAATATGGGTCCATAAGTAACAAAGACCATTGAAAAGTTCAATATGGCGGCCGACAGTGGCATCATACCACCGAAATAAGTACCAAATTTCAGCCTTCTACCTACACGGGAAGTTGGACAATTAGTGACGTTGAAAGTTCAATATGGCGGCTGACAGTGGCGTCATACCACAGAAATAAGTACGTACATTGGCTTCGGTTAGTGCAGGGAAGCCGCCTACCAAATTTCGTGAAGATGGGGCCATGAATAAGAAAGTTCAACATGGCGGACATTGTTGACCGTTATGACCATTACACATAGAATTTCGAAATGAAACCTGCTTAACTGTTGTAAGTAAGCTTTAAGGAATGAGCCTGCCAAATTTCAGCCTTTTACCAACATGGGAAGTTGGAGAATTAGTGACATTGGAAAGTTCAATATGGCGGTGGACAGTGGCGTCATGCCACTGAAATAAGTACTGTCAGGGATGCCAGGGGCCATGACCCGGCCGGGACGCCAGGAGGGACCGGAAGAGGGTCAGAGCCCTGCCTGGATCACGTGGGGTTTGCCTTCCGGGTTGCTTTGGGGCCACGGGTCAAGGGCATGGAAGCCTTTACCTGTAGGGGCCCGTGGTCACCGCCAGGAGGCACCCCAGTGCCTTGGGGACCTGTTACCCCAGCACTTCCGCCACACCAGGAAGTGCTGGGGGGAAGATTTATGACGGCGCCCGGAGAGCAGCCGGGAGGACAGCCGGCACTTCCGCCACACTGGGGCGTGGCCAACAGAAGATTGCCGGGAACACCTGGGGCTCATCCGGGTCCTCTATAAAAGGGGCCGTCTCCATTCATTCGAGGCTAGAGTCGGGTGGAAGGAGGACGAGGCAAGAGGAGCTGTGGAGGCGGCCCGAAGACAAGGCATTGTGGCCAGGACTGAGTGTCATTTTGGGGTTTGTGCACTTTATGGACTTTGGACTGGGTCTGAGTGACCATTATTATTTGTGTAAATATTGTAAATAAACGTGTGGTGGTATTTTAACAACATGTCCGCCTGTCTGTGTCCGGGCAAAGTTCACAGTACGTACATCGGTTTTGGTTAGCGCAGGGAAGCCACCTACCAAATTTCGTGAGGATGGGTTCAGCCTTCTACCCGCACGGGAAGTTGGAAAATTAGTGTCATTGGAAAGTTCAATATGGCGGCCGACAGTGGCGTCATACCATCGAAATAAGTACGTACATCGGTTTCGGTTAGTGCAGGGAAGCCGCCTACCAAATTTCGTGAAGATGGGGCCATAAATAAGAAAGTTCAACATGGTGGACGTTGTCGACCGTTATCGACCGTTATGACCGTTACGTGTAGAATTTCGAAATGAAACCTGCTTAACTTTTGTAAGTAAGCTGTAAGGAATAAGCCTGCCAAATTTCAGCCTTCTACCTACACAGGAAGTTGGAGAATTAGTGATGAGTGAGTGAGTGAGTGAGTGAGTGAGGGCTTTGCCTTTTATTAGTATAGATAAATTTACAAAAACCTCAAGTAAACTTTTTTCACGTGGTCATTATGTGGTGTTGTGTAGAATTCTGAGGAAAAACATGAATTTAATCCATTTTGGAATAAGGCTGTAACATAACAAAATGTGGAAAAAGTGATGCGCTGTGAATACTTTCTGGATGTACTATAGGACAACAGGGTCTGACAGAATTAAACTCCTTATGATAAAGATACAAAATGCAAAGTGTCAATCGCATCACGTTTTTCAGTAGTGTGAAAGCGCAATATAAATGGAAAGAATTGTTATTATTATTAAATGTAAAGCTGAGGGTTAGTGGGAAATGAAAGGATTGCACAAGCTTTAAAATGCTCTCTATATTTATAAAACTATATGAGCTTTCTATCTGTAACACGTAAACTCACACAACCATGGCCTTTCAAGGATGGTCTTGATCACAATTGACAGTTTATGCCAAGACACACTCTATGCAACTGTTATGGTATTACACGAATTTATGTATTTTGTTGCTACTTTTGTTGTTTCCGAGTTGTTATGTGTTTTATTTGGATACTTTTTTGTTACGCTTATAATTATGTATTGTTGCTTTAAATGTGATTATGTTCCAAGTTCTTTGTGGGTGGTGCCCAAGAGGTATGGGCCACCCTGACTTCACCGATTCTGAGCCCTCACCTCAGGCTATTTAGGTCAAGGACAAAGGTGTCCCAAAGCATGTAAACTCAGAACAGCTCCAAAAATGTCCACTAGAGGGAGAAATCCCACCAAAAAACCCAAGCTAGCAACACAAAGGGTCACATAGAATCTTCATTAAAAAAATGCTCTGAAATGTATGAAGCACTATAATGCACAAAAATACCAAAAAAGGAGTTGCCTAAAAAGCAATCCACATTGATCAAGTCCCACAAAACACAATCCAGAAATCCTTAGACAGAGCAAAAAGGTAAAAAAAAAAAAAAAAAATTACAAAAGCACAAGAAAGATGGCAAAAAAACACCAAACTCAGGCGAGATGAACTTCTAGGAATTGTGGCAAACTCTCATTTTTATAGGGCTGAGAGCAGTTGCTGGCAGAGATGGGCAAAACAAATGGAACATAAAATATGCACAGATACATAGAAACTAAGTAAATAGCAGTATTAACACAAAGAGAAGAATCAAAGTTGAACAAAACAAGACATTAAACAGGATTTTGAACTCCAGCTGGGTGATGGTCCTGGCTCAGGCATGGCACATTACGGTTCTAATGAAGTTACTGTAAGGTGTTTCTTGTTTGAATTTCTGGGCTTTTTTTTATTATTTTCTGCTCTGCTCATGTTTTTTTTTTCTTATGGATTGCCTTTTTAGGCAATTTTTGTCTCTTTTTGAGCCTTTGTGACATGTTTTGCTTTTCCAATGAACATTTCATTATTTATAAAGATTCCTAGTATAGCTGCTCTGTTCAACAAAGTTTTATTTTATGGTTACATTTCTTTCTCACTTTTGAAACATGGAACACTGAAGGTTATTTTGGAAGGTTCTACCCCTTTAGTCTTGTGTAGGCCGAAGCTGGCCTGTAGGATTAGGAGTCAAGGCCATTGGTTAGGCCTAATCCAGCAAGCATAGGGGGCCTGGCCTGGCCTGTGAAGGCCTTAGGAAGCTCCACTTACTTTTTTGGTATGGATTCAATCCCAAAACATGACAATGACTCATGAATTTGACACCTGTCCCACGGCAGATCTAAAAAACCAAAGATGTGTATCCTGTCACAGGAAATTCACTGAAATTTGCACAGGGGTGTCACATAGTTGGCACAAAACAACAAGGATGCTGTATGTCTGGTACACAGACAGAAAGAATACAGCATGTGTGTACGCTAACAACTCTGTGAAACACATGGCACCAGCACTGTGACACACCTTAAATACAAGGAAAAACCACATCCGCGACCGCCATGGACAGTGAGGCACATTTCACACATCAATGACCTGTGGGACACAGAATGTAGCCATGAAAAAACACTGACCGTTACCTGCGCAAACTTGCACTCTCTAAAATAAGTCACAGATACAATCTGACCTTTAAAAACAACACAATTTTCTACTTAAGCTCAGCACCGCTGCACATACCAAATAGGAAGCTCAGCCAGATTTTACACAGTAGGTTCAAGAATACTCGATTTACAACACATTCAGAGTGTCAACGGCTCCATATGTGATCAAATGAGTTAAGGATGAAAAAAGTCTGATACTACACACAGAAACGGGACAACTTCAGTAACCTACTATGTGTTATTGGGAGTTGTCGGGATTAGAAATTTTGTCATGTGACAGTATATTGCAGGAGGTAAATTTAAAAGATAAAATACAATAGGATCAGACCTTAAGTAGAAAAGCTAATAATAGTAAAACTGGACTGAGTATAACTTTTGATAGAAAGGCTAAACAACACAATTTCTCATTCCTTGTGGTAAATTTAAAGGATAACAAGGTGAGAGTTTCAGTTCATGATGGCAAACCTACAGAATACAACTCTCTGACAGCAGAGCCAACCAACCAGCATCATAGGCCCCCAGGCAAAGTACTAGCGAAGTAGCAAAGGTTCCCCTGTTTTGATAGCAAAACAGAAACATACATAGTCATCCGAAACATCATGGGCTCCAATGCTTCTGGGGCACCCAGCCAGTGCCCATTGTGCTCATATGTTAAGATGGCCCTGCCTAATGGAGTAAACAGAAAAGATGACAAGAGGCCTGCTTTGGGAAAAGCTGCAGAATATGAATATCTTTCAGAAACAGATTCCTAGGTTACACAATGTGGACAGGATCAGAATACTAATAACAGAGCAAAATAAACACTTGCAGTGGTAAAACTAAAGAAAGCAGAGAAATGACCATTTGAAAATCTCTTTTGGCAAACCAAAAGAGTAACCACATGTGACAGGATTAAACACTTAGTGGTAAAGGTGTAGAAAACTTCCTGCTGATAGTATCACAGTCCTTGAAGGAGATCTGAAAGATAAGATCAGAAGGATCAGACTCCTAGTTAGCAAAGCTTGCAAAAAGTGTGGTTGAAGGTTCGAGGGAAACAGCAGACCGACATTGATCCGAAGAAAAATATAACAGTTTCTTTATTAATTCTTTGGTGAGCAGAGAGACCCTTGCAGCCCCTGTCAGCTAATGTCACTGACAGTAACCAGCTAAAGCCCAATCTTGCGGGAGGTGAGTTCCCTTTTTATAATAGACTTGCTTACATTTTACAGTGGCTGCTTTAGCATGAGATATTACAACATATTGGGGGTTCAGTACTATGCCCAAGGGTTACAACATTTTGTTCAAAAATAAGTAAAGCAGAAATGGAAGTACCTGTTTGCTGCTGATTAGACAAAACACGCAGATTAATAGTCTTTTTTTTTTTTAGAACAGACTAAAAATCAGCAGTTTTCTAAAAAATGTTGCAAGTTACTTTTTTAGCTTACATGTATTTAGCAGAGGCAGTTTAAAAAATGGCTTATTGATTATTAGCACATTAATACATACAATATTATAGCTTAATAATGATTTTTCTTTCTCAACAGCAATGTATCGTACGGAGGAATTTGACTCCAGTTGTTAAAGAGCATAATATCAAGAACTCACAGTGTCACATTTCTTGAGCAAACACGAAAGACATCAAGGCCTAACAGTATCAGTGCCCTGTAGTAAACCAAGGAAATAATATGATCTGCCAGAAGGAGACTCCTGGAGGTAGAATTGATAAATACAGAAAGCTAGCAATATCATAATGCAAGTGGTAAACCTAAATGATTACAAGAATTGACCGGATCAGTCGGAAGGGAAATGAAAGGAATAGAGTCTGCTGACAGGATCACACTCCTTGAGGAACTCCTAAAAGATGAGATCTGACAGCTTCAGAAACTCGGTGGCATACAGTTTGCTGCTCAAATTATACTGTCTGGAGTAAATATAAAACATAACACAATGTGTCTTTAGTAAAGTCATTTGAGAAATGTTTCAGAATACACTGGACAGCACATTTTGAAAAGATATGGTTTCTGAAAAATTTTGGTTATTATAATAGACAGCTTCAACCTGAACATAAATATAACTATTTATTGACTTTATTATGTAGGAATTTGGTGGAACATTAAATGAACGTTTATTGAATTTAGAGTGTTTAATCACTTAATGGTGCTGACACATTGTATTTATTCAGATAAGGTAAAAATGTTTTGCTGCCGATATTTGTTTGGATTCAGCATCTGACACTTCATGTTTCAGTGCCCAACATTGATGGATTCCATATTTTAAACTTCGCAATGTCCTGTTGAAACCTTTCACCATGTCCAACAATGACTGCACCAAGATTAGCAGGAAGGAAGTTCCAAGTGTGAACTCAGAAATTGAATCTTTAGTGACATGTTGCACTTCATGGATTTGTATATCTGAAGCATGTTGTCAAGCAGCTGGGTGTAGTGTGGTGCTCTGTAGTTGCCAAGACAGATCTCCACAACATCCCTGAATGCCTTTCATGGAAACATCTGTCTGAAGTATTCAAATCCTTCACCTTCCTTGTTCATCATTTTCACAAAAATTTTCATCTTTCACCTTTTATATGAAGAGGAGGCAAAAATATATTTGTTGGGCCAACAAGTGGATTATGTGTCATGCTGTTTCTGCCCTTGAGATTTTAAGGTATGGCTGTCCGATTCACAAATTAAGCAACAGTGCATAGTCTATTTGAGCTGCATTCCTAGTGGCAGTGCCACTTCTTGTAGATTGCCATATGTTCCAGATGTAGTTCTTGTATTTCAAAGTATATCTTTTTATACAATAAACTACAGTGGCTGTTTGTTTGTCTGTCCAGTATTTTAAATCACCTGCAGCTCGCAAACCATTTGATGTATTGCCCTGAAATTTGGTACACATACTGTATACTACGTAGCATCCAGTATCTGCTTTCAGGGTGATGATTAACCTCCAGTGTTATTCCTCTTTTTATTTTTATTTTATTCGATTTTAGAATCAACTCTCGGCAGCGGCCAGCAGGGCGGGCCATGTGGCTCATATGTACAGGTGCCATTCTCATCCCTAACACCTTCGCCATCACTTCCCCTACCTCTTCATATCTTAAATCATTCTTGAGGGAAATTGAAGACTTAAGTACCAGCTTAAGTGAAAAAATTAAAGAAAACGTACTAAGTAATTGCAACACAAAAACTAACTTAATCAGTTTTGACACGAAAAGATGCCAATGAAAGAAGAGAAGAAGTGGGCTGATAGGGTGGAGAAACGAAGAGCTGCTCAGGAAGCAGCAAGCACATCAACCTCTGAGCAAACGAATGCCAAACGTACAGAGAAAGAGTATGAAAAGTAGGAATGCTCAAGTTAAGTGTATTCACTGCAAGGCACTGTTACTGGATCTGTATATACAGTATATGTTTGCCATGCACGCATGCTTGGGAGGCAGCTTAAGGGCACTCGTGATATAATTTTCCCGCCGAACCAGGGGATGGTGCTTCACTGTTGATATCACTTCTGTTGCCCGCCCTCATGGACCAGCTCCTTCCTATCTGGAATCCATATTCCCGGAACCTCATCCATATTACTTCAGTTCTGTATTGGACTCACATCTAAAAAGACATTACAAACATTTTTGTAAAAGGGTCATTTATTTTTTCCTTTGATTTATGGGGTTTTATGGGATTATGGACATGACCCAAATCTTTTTCTGTGTAGTTTGCCTTTCTTACAACTTATAATTGGAAAAGAAATCAAAATCTGGTAGGAAAATTTAAAGGTGAAGCCTCATAATATTAATGTCTGTCTAGATTTGATTCCTGAAGCAAAAGATGCTGATTACTATCAGGATTGGACTGCTAATAATAGAGAGCTGACACAATCAGACTTCCCAGAGGTGTGACCAGAACATCATGTGTGGGTGGGCATTTGGCTTGTCTGGGTGGGCAAAAAATATCCATCCATCCATCCATTCATCCCCATTTTTGAAGGGGGGGTCAAATAATAATAACAACATAGTTTTATATAACATATAAAAGCAAAAATTGTGGCATAAATCATAACCTATTGTTCAATAAAATTAACAGAGGCAATGGAACTTGTATTATTTTTTGTGAACAAATATAGAACTACATATACAAGGTAAATATCAATAAAGTCAAATGTATACAACATATGAGAGCAAGAACAGAAACGTGGCTCATTGTAGTCATTAGGGAGGCTATAGGATATCAGTTTCCAGTGTTTAACCTGGATATTATCTACAGGACCGGTCTGCAGTTACTCTTGGCAAATTCTGAAATAAATTCATTCATGTCTAGATTTTCTGTGATGTTTTCTCATGTGCCAGAATAACTAAATTTCTCTTCCTTGAATGCAGCATTGTTCAACGGAGTGGAGTGAGAATGCAGTTCAAAGTAGAGAAAGAGCTTTCGCATGCAGTTGAAGACACACCAATGATGAGTGCTGTGACATATAGCGAATGCAACATAGGGAAGGCCTCTTTGTACTGCTGAATGCATTTGCATGCTTCAGAGAGATTAGCATCAGCTGGCAGTTTATTGATCAACATTGCTTTTGCCACAGCAATTTCATTTTGCAAGCTCATGCTGTTTTGCTCTGTGCCTGCAAGTGCCTGAAGTGGTTTCAGGAGAGAATGATCAAGAAATAATTCTGATTTTGGCAGGAGAAGCTATGTGGCCCTCAATAATCCAACATTTCTCTGAGAGAATCTTGTCTCCATTTCCACAATAGCTCTATCAAGAATGCTGAACATAGCCCTTTTAAAAGTCTGATTAGGAGCAATTTGTTCATCAGAGTCACCATGCCCAAGTGTAGACACGACAATACTATCATCAAGCTGTGAATTAACTTTCTGTTTCCTTTTTAGCGAATTGGTAGGCCTACTTTCACACTGAGAGAAATGCTCCTCCCAGAATGAGACACATCTCATCTCCTTCAGTGTGACCAGTGAAGCTGTCACCACCTCCCCAGCAGTGCACAAATCCACTGCATGTGCCTGTAGAATTGCACTGGCTGATTTCAGCACACCAAGCACATGAAGGAGGAATTTTCCTGTATTGAAGAAATTCTTTTTTAATTGGGTCAAAAGACCACTTGCCTCTATGCAAATGTCAAAAGGGGCAGTGCCAGCTTCTGCTACCTCTGAGAGAACCCCCCCTTATAGCTTCCTCATTGTTGACAATGGACCTTGTGACATCATAATGACTGGTCCATCATATTTCTAGAAGTCTTGCCAGTGTGGGTATATTGTATGTGTGTGAAACATAATGTCTGTGACAAAATGTGTTCAATGAATTTGACCAGTCAAAGAACTTCTTAGCCAGAGGTTCTGATTCCATTGCATGTATCACTGGTAAATGGAGGTGGTGGTTGTAGCAGTGTACATATGGAATATATTTACCAAATTTGTTTTGTAACAAAGCCTGGACATCACCCCTTGCCCCAGACATGACAGAAGTGCCATCAAAACACTGACACACTAAATTGTCTGGGCTGTAACCTAGCTCAGAGAGATGTGACTGAATTTGGTTACAAATATATTCAGCATCAAGCTGATTCAGTTGAATTAAGCCAATCAGGTGTTCTTCAGGGATGGAGTTCTGGACAAATCTAATCACTACAGGCAAATTCTCAATGTTACAACGATCCTTGGTACCATCACTTTTAATGCAAAATCCAGGAGACTCAGCTTTTTCATATTTCTTATCAATAGCACCTGATGACCCCGATTCTCTTGATTCACTAACACAATGTCTGACTTGTATCTCAGAATGGATGAATAGTAACTTTCTCAAGTTAAATAAAGAGAAAACTGAAATCTTAGTGATTTGCAATAATGGATACAATGAGGCTATTAGAAATAAACTGGATACATTAGAATTAAAAGTCAAGACGGAGGTAAAAAGCTTAGGGGTGATTGTTGACTGTAATCTGAATTTTAAATCGCATATTAATCAGATCACTAGGACGGCATTTTTTCACCTAAGAAACATAGCAAAAGTTAGACCTCTTATATCTTTGAAAGATGCTGAGAAATTAGTTCACGCATTTGTTTTCAGTCGACTAGATTACTGTAATGCACTCCTCTCAGGATTACCCAAAAAAGACACAAATCGTTTGCAACTAGTGCAGAATGCCGCTGCTAGAATCCTAACTAGGAAAAGAAAATCTGAACACATTTCTCCAGTTTTAATGTCACTACACTGGTTACCTGTGTCATTCAGGATTGACTTTAAAATTCTGCTTATGGTTTATAAAGCCTTAAATAATCTCGCTCCATCTTATATATCGGAATGTCTGACACGTTATATTCCAAATCGTAACCTTAGATCCTCAAATGAGTGTCTCCTTAGAATTCCAAGAACAATGCTTAAAAGAAGTGGTGAGGCGGCCTTCTGCTGTTATGCACCTAAAATCTGGAATAGCCTGCCAATAGGAATTTGCCAGGCTAATACAGTAGAGCACTTTAAAACAATGCTGAAAACACATTACTTTAACATGGCCTTTTTATAACTTCAATTTAACTTAATTTAACTTAATCCTAATACTCTGTATGTTCAATTCATCATAATAACTATTCATGGTGGCTCTAAAATCTGTACTGACCCCTACTCTCTATTCTGTTTCTTTTTCTGCGCCACCTCCACCTACTCAAAGCTTCATGATGCTCCAACAATGATGGATGGATTAAAAGGCAGGAGTCTACGTGACCATCATCATCAAGTCGTTCCGTGAGAACCCAAAATCCAAAGAGGACTGTTTCATTTATGTTAGGTAGAATGCCCAGAGGGGACTGGGTGGTCTCATGGTCTGGAATCCCTACAGATTTTATTTTTTCTCCAGCCGTCTGGAGTTTTTTTTTTTTTCTGTCCCCCCTGGCCATTGGACCTTACTCTTATTCTATGTTAATTAATGTTGACTTATTTTGTTTTCTTATTGTGTCTTTTATTTTTCTATTCTTTATTATGTAAAGCACTTTGAGTTACTGTTTGTATGAAAATGTGCTATATAAATAAATGTTGTTGTTGTTGTTATTTGTTCCTGATATCTTTTACCACCATTTTCGCAAGAGCCTCAATTATTTCATTTTGAATTACATTGGATGTGGATTTTGCGTTGTCTGGGATGTATTTTACAATTTCTGCAAGTTTGGCATCTTTTTTGATTGTGTAATCAAAGAACTTAAGGAAAAGTCCCTCCTCCCCACCTTCGTGATTGTGACCACGCAAAACCAGTTCATTGACTGCAAGGAACTGAACAGCCCCCCCAATGCATTTCACATAATATTTATTCTTTTGTATCTGGGTTGGACCCAGTAGTTGAACTATGCTTTCACCTGTCTCTGCCCGGCGCCAATACTCTTGCCATGCAGACATGGCTCTGACGTGCGGGATACTAGACGCGTGTTTGTGGAATCCGCCACCGTCTTTTTCTAGATCTTTTTTCCAATTAGTGTAGCCGTGTTTGGTAAATATGTCCTCACGGTCCGAATTGGAAACACTAGATTTGCGGCAGGCAAAGCAAAGGCTGGCATCACGGATAACAGAATATTCAAGCCATGGTTGAGACTGATACCAGCTTGCACTAAAACATCTGAGTGTCTTTCCGAATGCGCGCTTGGGATACTTAATTAAAACTAGCCTACCCTCGGCGTACCATACGCTGCATAATCAGGCCGCTTTTTTAATGATTTTTAAGCACAGAGAGAACATTAACATTTGAAAAATCGGTAATGTAATAAATCAGCAAGAAAAGCAACATTGTAACAATGCACGGAACGAACCAACACACAATCGCCCGTGACTGAAAACTAGCGGACCGCCCTCGCGCCTTCTCCTGCCAGACGGATGGATGGGGGTGCACGGCGAATGGAACGGGAGGAGAGGAGAAGGACGTCCATTCAGCTCCATCCGTCATGCTAGTCTGCTAATTTCTCGTTCAGTATGCAGTGCCCGCTCATGTGCCCACCTCCATCTCGTCACTTGAGTCGTCGTCCTTACACAGTCCAGATGTACCTGTGACTGACGTAGACGTTTCATTGCTCTGTGTGGTTTTGGCTGCTTTTTTATATATAATCCACCAAGACACCCGACCACGGTAGTAGCTTGGTGGGAGTGGGGTGTGAACAAAGGGTTGGGACGCAACCAGTGGGAGCGTATGAGTCGCACTTAGTGGGAATTCCACGGTTTGCAGCCCGAATGGGGTTCAACGGCTTACCCGCGCCTCTCTGCACCAGGTAGACACACGCTCATTGTCATGCATAATTATTTATTGAATGCTAAACACTTCTGGAAAGACACGGTTGTCTAAAACGGATTGGTGTGAGAATACAACAGTAAGTGAATGAAAAGATGGAACTCTGGAGAGAGCAAAATACAACACAATAGTGAACCCGCGGCATAACAAACGCGCATAATTATTTATTGATGGTTGAACACTTCTGGAAAGACACAGTTGTCTAAAAAGGGAGGGTTTGAGGATACAACAGAAAGTGAATGAAAAGATTGAACTCTAGACTTTTCATTGCTCTGTGCGGTTTTGACTGCCTTTCTATATATAATCCACCAAGACACCCGACCACGGTAGTAGCGAGGTGGGAGGGGGGTGTGTACAAAGGATAGGGACATAATGAGTGGGAGCGTATGAGTCACACTTAGTGGGAATTCCACGGCTTGCAGCCTGAATGGGGTTCAACGGCTTACCCACGCCTCCCTGCGCTGGGTAGACACACGGTCAATATCATGCATAATTATTTATTGAATGCTAAACACTTCTGGAAAGACACGGATGTCTAAAACGGTGTGAGAATACAACAGTAAGTGAATGAAAAGATGGAACTCTGGAGAGAGCAAAATACAACACAATAGTGAACCTGTGGCATAACAAACGCCACGTGGGTCAGACGTGCATGTGGACTCTTACCACAGGTGAAAAGGACTAACTGGGTGGTCGGTGAGTTTTTGCGTACTGGCAAATTGGCAGGCAGTGTGAATGCCTAGAGAGTGAGGGTAGACGCCGGCCTGTGAAAAAGGAGTGTTGGTGGGCAGGAAAACGTCTTCCGTGTTCCTGCAGGAGCTTTTAAGAAGACGCATGTTTGTCACAGATGCGAATAGCTGTATGTAGCGTGTAAAACAGTTTGCTATGGTGCACGCCGTTGTGCGTTGTAACCGAAAACTCGGTTTTTAAAGACTGCTTACTTCATTGTGCTTTAACCTCAGTTGTAAAGGAATGTTTTAAGGATCCCACGGGATACCCCTCGCAAAACGTTTCACACGCTGCATATGGTGATTCACCTCCGCGAGAAACATGCCTCTATGAACAGTCAACGTAGCTCGGAGGTGCATGACATGCAGATGACATTAACCTGACCTGCACTGCATGTGGCCTCTACGACAGACGAATATAAATGACGCCATTTTTTCTGTGTCGTCGCGTCCGAGTTTGTGGGCGTGGCCCTGTGAGTTGTCGTCATATCCAATGGTCTGGAGTAGGTGGGCGTGGCTCCTTCCTGCGTGCGCCATAGGTGTCTCACTTGTCGGCGGCTTAGTGAATCCACGCCCCTTCCGGCGTGCTTTCCATTGTTGTCTTGCCTTAGTGAATTATATATATAGAAGATGGGCTGGGATGGGCTATCCATATTTAAGTCAGGCAGACCGGACTGTATATTTTGTTGAAGGCAGAGGTTTGGAGTACCGACACGGGTGCAGAGCTGGAGGATTGTGTAGGCTTATCTACATCTTTTGGAGTTTCAGTTCCCGACGTGGGTGCGCTGTGTTGCGTGCTGATAGCAGCGGTGCTGGGCTCAACCGTGGAGCCAGCAGCTCGCAGAGGGACAGAGGTTGAAGATGTCTGCTTTTTAATAAGCCACCTATGCATAACCTTTGGTGTTACCAACCAGAAAATAAAAGAAGAATGGAACGTATAGGCTGTTTTAATTAAACAGGTTCAAAACATGCTGCAAAATGTGCGGCAAAGTGAACTGTGAAATCAAATGTTATTCTTCTCCAGAGTTTTCATTGGACAGACAGAGCATTTCGCAGGGTGGGCACGGCTTGTCTCTGGGGGCAGTGCCCACCCCAGCCCCCCCATGGTCATGCCTCCAAGACTTCCAATGGTAAAGCTCAGTAAAAACAGCCTAGAAAATTTTGTATGAAGTTAAATGATTAACAAAATCTGATGGCATTAAATAACTAATGGTAAAGTTACAAAATATTGTGTTCTAAGAGGATCATACAATGAGGTACATCTAAAAGATCACATCAGAGAGGGGCAGTCCCTTAGTAGGTGAAAAGCACGATATGGTCAAATCAGAGCCCAGTTTTTAAAAGTGCAGAATATTAAACGTTCACAGGGTCGTATTCTTTGGTTAAAGATTAAATAATCTAACAGGATCAACCTTCTGTAGTAAAGGTGATCAAAAGAACCATCTGATGGAATGAGACACCTGGTGGCAGAGCATAAAGAATAACACACAGCAAGATAATAAAGCAAATGAAAAGGAGTGAAAAGATCACACACTTGGTAGCAGACTTACTGTATACAGTATAGTACAGTGTGCTGACAGCATCACACTCCACGAGGTATACTTAAAACAAGAGATCAGACAACAACAGACTCCTCTGAGCAAAAAAGGAAGTGTACTGAAATCTTCCAAGATCAGATTTTGGGGGTCACATTAAAAAATGCAAAACTGCTGTCAGAGTTATAGTACTAGGAGAAAACCTGTAAAATGGCGACAGAATCAGTCATGAGGGAGATGAGTCACAAGAGCTCAGCTCAGTCAGTTGTAGTTTTTGTTTTGATTCTTCTGAAATCAAGGACACAGATTTTGTTTCCCAGGAATCTGGAAAAGCCCCACACATCTGTGTTCAGCAGATCTTAATTTGAAAGCTCACAGTGGGATCTGTTCACATAACTTTATAGAGTTCCAAAAGACTTAAATGAAAACTGTGACTGCAATCGAAACAATGTGTTTTTTTATTTCTTTTGGCACACAGTTTTATACAACTTGCAGCTTGGAGAGGAAAGTATGGGTGGAGAGGAAGATGTCTAATTTCTCCTGTTCATTGACTAAGAAAAGAAACCGAAACTTAAAGAAGCCTCTCTCACTCCCCAGTAACCCCCCCTTTTCCTTTTGGTGGATATTCAGGACAGAGAGCGAGGAGAGCGAGAGCGAGAGGGAGAGGGAGAGCGAGAGAGAGAGAGAGAGAGAGAGAGAGAGAGAGATTGCTACATTTGCTTCTGCTGCTGCTACATTTTGCCAGTTTTGTTCTGTTGCACAGCCGGATCAGAGATCTTCATCTTACCTAACATTTTCATCTACACAGCTGTTGCCATTAACCATGAGCTACCGGAGAACAAAATATTGTGTTCTTTCTGCAACAAGTGCTATATTATTTGTGGCATTTGTGGTCTGTCTTGCCCACTATTTAGCGTCATGCACTTTCAACAGTGAAAACGTTTTAAAGAAACCCACCCAAAATGAAACCTCTGAGAAACTACCAACAAATGCCATGCGGGAAGATGGTGAGCTACAGGAGGTCAGACAATCGCTCGCTCTGTGTCATCGGGAACAGGTAAGATTTTCAGTGCTTGTTTTTTTTCTTCTTCTTAGGCTATAGGTTTGTAACCGAGTCTAAGGACTGATATGCTGGCAAGTAATGGACTGTTCTCCATTGTTGTTTCATCTTCATATTGTGCCTTATCAACAAAGAGGGTGAGAGGGAAGAATTCCCACTGTTCCCTCCCCATAAGTTTTGAGGTACATTTTACAAGTGGAAAAACAGTGACATGAGAACACATTATGTTCAGTGACATTTATAACAAAGTAGCCTGCTCTTAATTTAAAGTTTTTGGTCAGCTGCTTTTACTGCTTTGTAATCTCTTCTTTAAGGCTTTATAGCTACTGCCCTCAATTTGTGAGATCTAATTATGTTAATGTCCACTTATGGCATCCCCAATAAAATACATTTTTATGCAGATGACCTCTTGTTTTATCTAGGTAATACCCCCTGTATCCTTCCTCATGTATCAAACCTATTTTAATCATTTAAAATCTTACCTGGTTAACTCGGCAAAATCTGCCCTTCTCCATTTAAATACCCCCTGCAAAAGTGCATTTCCCCCCTTCTCTTTAATTACCTCTTGGGCACAGATATGAGCAGTGTGTCTGTTTGTGGAGAGAGTGTTGAACGTGTCGAGAGGTTTATTTATCTCAGCAGCAACATCCATGTCTCTAGAGGCTATTCCTATGAAGTCAGTAGATGGATTGGGGAGTCATGAGGTTGCTGGAAAGGAATGTGCGGCGCTCCTGATGTCTATGCAAAAGGACGAAGGTCCAGGTTTTTAGAGTCCTGTTGCTTCCCGTCTTGCTATATGGTTGAGAGACATGGATGCTATCTGGTGACTTGAGAACTGCACTCCTTCGGCACTGTGTCTCTTTGGAGAATCCTTGGGTGCCTCTGGTTTGGCTTTCTGTCAATTGAGTGGTTGCTCACAGAATCCTGAATGAGGCAGATTACTTGCATTGTGAGGGAATGTCAGTTACAGTACTACGGCCGTGTGGCACGATTCCCTGAGGGTGATCCAGCTTGTAGAATCCTCAGTGCTGAGGACCTGAGCAGCTGAACCAGGCCAAGGGGATGCCCACGTAACACCTGGGTGCAGCAGATAGACAGTCAGTTCTTAAGGGTGGGACTGGACTGCCTAGGGGGGGTTTCCAACTGGAATCCAGAGCTGTTTCGTAATGTGGTGCAATATCAGTGTATGCTCCCCGAACTGACCTGATCTCTTTGATCAGTTTCTTTAAGTATTTGGACAATGACATGTCACCTCTATATTGCACATTGATTTCACTAATTCATATCACAATTTAAAAGCATTAAAGAAGGACCTCTTGGAATTCCCTTCCCATAATATTTTAGGCCACGTTAGCTATTATTGAAGTGAATATAGTCCCTCACTTTCATTTTATAAGTGCCATCATTCCTTCATCGCCTTAAATTAAACAGTGGACTAATGTCAGTCAGTCATTATCCAACCTGCATATCCTAACACAGAGTCATGGGGGTCTGATGGAGCCAATCCCAGCCAACACAGGGCACAAGGCAGGAACAAACCAAGGGCAGGACGCCAGCACACACACACAAAGTACACAGTTGGGACAATTTAGGATCACCAATTCCTCTTTGGACTGTGGGAGGAAACCGGAGCACCCGGAGGAAACCCACACAGGGAGAACATGCAAACTCCACACAGGGAGGACCCGGGAAGTGAACCCGGGTCTCCTAACTGCGAGGCAGCAGCGCTACCCACTGTGCCACGTGTCGCCTGTGGACTAATGTAAGATCCCTAATATCAAAATAACTAGAAAAGAATGACTTTTAATTAAGCATTCTAGCCATATACGTGACAGATTTAGAGGAGGGTGTCTATTCTGGACACGGATTTATACCATTGGTCCTATGTGTCGCACCATATCTGGAACTGGTTTATATCCCCATCACTCCACTACTAAAGCTCCCACCACCCCAAGCTCAGAATGTGTTTCTGTCTTTTACATTTTATACATACATGAAATACATTTTTGAAATCTGCTCTTTCATTTTTGAATAGCCCTGTATATTGGAGGGCCTTCTGTTGTTGCTGGCGGTTCATTTTAAATGCGATAGGAAGTGAAGTGTTACTTGTGTTTTACTGTGCTTTTTGACGTTTGAGATTTCTTGGATTTTTTTGAACCCATGCTCTGTTTTTGACTTCACTTTAGGATTCTGTATTTGGACTTTGTTTTCTGTGGACTGCCTTGCCTTCTGAGGCAAAATCTTTTGTGCTCTTGGGAGCTTCTTGCATTGCATAGCCCTTGTTAAAATAAATTTATGATTTTATAAAGATTCTTCTGAAAGTGCACTCTTCTATTGAAATTATTGATATTGCCTCACAAATTCAATAATATACACAGTTTAGTTAATAATGACTGTATGCCACCACCATGCCAACTGTGTTTCCTGGAGAATCGGGTCACCCTAAGCATCACTGCTATCTGCATCTTTAAATTTTTGCATTCTGAACATGTCTAGAATATTTTAGCCTCCTAGAACTTTAGGTTAATTCTGACTATAAAATCTAGTAAGGAAAAAGAACAGGATGGACACATTTCCCCAATCATTTTCTTGCACAAGCTGCAATTTTTTATTGGCTGTGATGTACAGCAGGCATGGACTGGCATCCCAACTGGGATGGTGCATGATTTATTACCTGGCCGGGACTGAATAGCCAAGGAGAAAGACAAATTATTCCCCGCCATCGCCAGGAGGTTCGCAGGAAGTGGCAACCTCTGAGTGAATATGCTGGTGTCTCTGCAAGGATGGACCAAAGAACCTTACCTGGCCGGGAGGCCAGTGTAATGGAGGGACAAGGGAGATGATGGCTCCCCCAATACATTAGATGGCATCATCCCTGGGCTTGAATTCCCAGACGGACAACTGCAGCTCATTGCCGGGACTGGTAGCCCCATGGAGCAGCCCTGTTGGGTTTCCGAGGGAGCGGCCAGGGGGAGCTACTGGGATTAGTAATTCCCATTTTGTGGGCCTTGCATTTAACATGCTTGCGAACGTCAAACGGGCTATGCCCTAGCACCAGAAGTACTCCTGTGTCCAAATTAAAGAAGCAGCTTGAATTCATCCAGAGGTGTTGGAGCTGGACAAAGCTCACCTGGGAGGTGTGGAAGAGAAGAAATAAATTGAGAGACAGAATTGTTTTGTGGTAATGCCACTACTTCAGGGAAGCACTTGCAAGGTATTTTTAATAAACCTCGTATTTTACCTGGGACTTGTGTCTGTGAGGTAATGCAATGCCCCCTACTGGTCATAGGTTTAAAATAAATCACTGAGGTTTAGCTTTCTTACTTTCGTTTTTCAGTCATATGTAAGTACGGTGTAAGTTAACTGGAATTCTTATTTGAATTTCTAGTGATTATAACATTAAATGAGAGAGAAATATAAGAGGGAGTGCAGCTTTGCATTTCTTGAAGTGAACATCACTGATGAACTAATGTGGATACAACACCTCCCTGCCATTGTCAAAAACTACTACAAGTGCACAGTGAAGTCCATGTTAATGTATTGTTTAATCCAATAAACACTATTATTAAACCATTAAAAATATACAATATGAAAGTCATAGGTGTCTGCTGTGTAGAATTTGACCTTGGACTGCAGCACAAAATGGACATGTGCTAAAGGCACAGAAGGTCAGCTGAACTGATGCAATTAAAACAGATAGCAGGAAAATACTTCAAGGTTTTGTACATTGTATCTCTTATCAGAGTCATTATGCCATACATTTTGGCACACCAGAATAATAAAATAAGTAATAAAAATAAAAACAATAAAAACTACTATGCCAAAATCCTGTTTATAGCTTTTAACTCTGTTGTACCATCAAAACTGACCATCAAACTCCTTAAACTGGGACTTAGTGCTGGCCTCTTTAAATGGATTTTGTACTTTTTAACAGCAGAGTGTATGGACTGGCATCATTATCTCTTCCTCCTGATCTAATACCGGGTACCACATGACAGTGTGCTGAGCTCCCTGCTGCAATTCTTGCTCACTTATGACTGCGTGGCAAGATGCAACTCCAGTTCTATCATTAAATTAGCGGATGACATGGCCATGGTAGGCTTAGTCAAAAATTAATGAAATGGCTTACAGCTAGCGGGATTTCCTTTTGACACTGTTGTGCCAGGATAACAATTTCTCCCTTAATGTCAGCAAGACTTATGAGCTGGCCAGAGGCTTCAGGCAGCAGGGAATGGAAAACATTCCCCTTTACATTGGAGGGAATGCAGCTTTGGAGTCACCATCAATGACACAACACATCCTGGTCATTTTCAAAAAAGCTCACCAATACCATTCATTGCTTGGTCATTTGAGGAAAACCTCAGGATCTGTGCTGACAAACTTCTACAGGTGCACAGTGAAGTCAATGTATAATGACTGTTTATCATCTTAGTATGGCACCTGCTCATCTCAGGTTAACAAATCACAACAGAGGGTGGAGAAGTCAGTAGATGATATCACTGCCATGAAGCTGTCTTCAGTTTATTACGTATATAATGCATGCTGCTATAGAGAAGCAAACTGTGTTATATCAATGTTATCCTGCACTGTTATTAGCTTTTCAATTTATTGAAACAAAATTGATGCAAATAAACTTGTCTTTGAAGCCGAGCCTTGGAAGGCTCCATCAGCACATCCTAATACTACAAGTAAAGCCAATGTCACATATTTGCTGATCTTGTCACCAAACCACGTCAACTTACACAACTGAAAATCACTCACCATGTCACCTTTGCCAATGGCGTGCTGACAGCCAAAAGTGTGCTGCCTGATGGAGCTGACTATGTACAAACGGTTAACAGGTAATGTAAGTTCAGCTGCAGACTTAGCCCTTTTATTTCCATTCTGTCGTGGTATGTAATACACAAGGGGTCAGACAGATCAACTTCTGTTCTGCGTGTGAGGTTCAAAACATTCACAATCCTTATTCCTTGTCGCTGCGTTATATGAATTGTACTTCTGATTGAATGCTAATTGGTTGTCAGCTCTCAGGCAGACAGACCCCACCACTATTGAACAAGTGGTGGACTGTTGGAGTGAGCCTCTGGGTATGTCACTTTAGGCGACTGACCTTCACATAGTTGCGCCACTGACTGTCTCTGACTCTCTACGATTATGTAAATGAAGATTACGACTGAAATCGTTGGAAAAGCCATGTAATGTGACATGGCCTTAACACAATAACAATGAGGCCTACATAGCATAATCAGAGTGGTTTTTCTTTTTTATCATTTTTTTTACATTTAGATAAAGCATTATACTAAGCCCCACCAAAAGAAACTTTAAAAATGCTGGAAAGAATCTGTTTGCTGAGGGCTAAACTGCTAATGGAGCGGTGGCTCTGAGGCTAGGAATCTGCACTGGCAATCAGAAGGTTGCCGGTTTGAATCCTGTAAATCCCAATAGGGACTCTGCTCTGTTGGGCCCTTGAGCAAGGCCCATAACCTGCAATTGCTGAGCGCTTTGAGTAGTGAGAAAAGCGCTATATAAATTTAAAGAATTATTAACACTTTTAAATGGGCTGAAACAATCATAACAAACACTAAAAGTGGCTTCAGTAGACATAACATATAAGGATGCAGCTTACCTATTTTTCTTTAATTTAAAGTTTTATTTTTTAGTATAGCAGAACATTATATACTCCATTAAACAAATAATAACATATTGTAAAGGAGACAAAATCAAGAAAGATTTTTTGACCATCTTGCGGCCAACCCCATATACTAAGAACACAATGAAATGGAAAACAAAGTGTGTGTTAACTGCACAAAAAAAAGCGAGTCTTCCCGTTGATGGTGTCTCCTTAATTTAAGAGGCATTCTGAAAGGAACGAGACGGGACCAGGTGGTCGGATCCCAGAAGTGAAGTAATAGGTCGAATGGTGTCAATGTTTGTTTCTGTAGAGGAAGTAGAATAGAGATCATTATTAAAAAAGTGCCACCTCATCTCTCAGCGGAGAGTTACAATCATTCAAGCCCTTTAGCTGTTACCCATGCGCACACATGTGACAATATGTAAGAATAGGAGAGAATTTTAACTAAGGAAATGAATTACCTTTGTCAATGCTGGTAATTAATTAAAAACTTTATTTACCTTACCTTTCTCTATTATAGGAAGTTTTCTCTGGTTGTTAGACTTCGATCAGGGTAAATGAAGCATGCTTGTTTAAAGAAACAGAATAATACAGTTTATTAATAGAAACTCACTTCACTCGCCAACCACCAGGCAGGCGCTACATGCTAGCCACTTCACGGCTCGCGTATGGAGAAGCGGATGTGCAATTTAAACAGATTGTTATTTTCATGGGACTTGTTACATATACATAATAGAACTAACTATTTTACATTACAACAAGTAATTAACCATAGTAAAAAATAGTAAAACGTAATAAATTGAAAGAAAATTATGTTTCATGTTGCATTAGAGTTATTCATTGCATTATACATTTTCGTTCTGTTTGGCTTTGAAATTAACACGCAAATACTTTTTAAACTTACACTTTTACTGTAAAACTTAAAGTAAAAATAATATTTGGAATTCATTTTTCGTCATTATTGCATTGAATTTTGATTCCATGTTTGGAGTTACATTGTGACAACGCAACATATAACTGTCTGTGAGTGAATATCATTTCTTTCTCTTTAATAAATAAACCGACTTTTCTGAATGTTTGTCCCTGTGATTTATTAATTGTCATAGCAAAAGCTATTCTAACGGGAAACTGTAAATGTTTTAATACGAATAGCATATCAAGATCTCCTTTGGTGTCTAATGTTATCTGTAGACGATGTACAACATTACCTTTCTTATCACCTGTTAAAATTTTACATGTCAGAATTGCTCAACCAATTTTGATACAACTAATCTTGTCCTATTGCATAGCCCATCACTCATACATAAATTACACAATAACATTACGATACATCCTTCTTTCAACAGTAATTCAGCCGGCGGAAGACCGCATGGTGTTAACAGTTGTAGATAATCTACGGGATATTGTAAGTTGATGTTTTCATCTTCCGCACCATGACCACCAACTGTTTCAGCATAGTCTATTGATACGCATTTAACTAATTTGCAGTGTAACTGATCAGCAATTTTCACGTTAATTCATTTGACTTCATCGTTTCTCGTGCTAGAATTGCCCGTGTACTCCATTCTTCTGTTGATAACCCTTCAGGATAAAATTCTTAAATAAGATTTGGACATAATAAGTCTTCTTCTATTGGGAACTTAAATTGAGGAAACTGTAAAAATTTATAAGAGCTGACAGCACAGGAACTGTATCTGACAAAAGCATTCACGTGAATGAGAGGTGAGAGGACCGTGGGCGTGGGCCATTAACCATAAATGGTTGAGTGGAGGGCAGAACTTGAAAAAATCTCTTGGCAATAGTCTCATCTCGTCTCAAGATTTTCTTTTATAATAGAGAGATATGAAAATTGCCTATATAACGACAAAGAAGACATTATGCAAGACAGAAAAACATTTAACACAGAGGACACAGGCTATTTAGAGTTCTAATTTATCTTGGTAGAGATAAACAATTTTACGATGCCAAGTCTTCAGGGATGATTTCCCTTGTTGTGTAGAGTTTTTGCTGTTGTTGCTGCTCTGGGTTCAAGTGGAGGGGTCCTTTTGCATTGGAGTGCATGCTTTCTCTTTGCAACGTGGTCCTTTGTTCGGGGTGTGCTGTACTTTTCTCAGTTAAGCCCTTTGCTGTGTCCTTTGCAACTTCATAGAAAAAAGTGTTACTCTTTCTGGGACAAGAAAGATGCTGAAATACTCTTCTTGAAGAAATGTCTGCTTCTCAGTTTTATCAGAATGGGCTCAGTCACTGGCACAGAGCCTGGCTTGGCAGAGTGGATTTTAGCTTTTTAGGTCCACAAAAACAGGACATTGTGAGCTTTCAGTACACCAAAGAGAGAGCTGCTCATCAGCTTTTCAGTTACAGAGAGAGATAGAGAGAGAGTTTTGTAGTGTGCAAGAAGAACAAAAAGAGATGAATGCAGTTAGTTTTAAAAAAAGGTGTAATCTCCGGTGATTTGAATGAAGTCACTTCCAGTTACAGAAACAGTGCATGCTCATATGCATGCTATTTTGTCCATCAAAGTTGACACGCGTGTAATTACAGCTCTTTGTTCAATCTTGGGAGTCTAGCTGGTAACTCTGAGAGATGTCTTTGCTATTTTACTTGGTCTGTGATGAATTGTTTTTTCAGATAAGACACAGAGGCTGCATTTTAAGGCCGGGATTATACTTCATGTGACGTGATGCGTGCGCCTGTGGATGCTACTGCTACACAAGCGTTGTACTGTTTATACTTGTAAGCGTACTTTATATAAATGTGGAAGATTCTACAAGATGGCAGTGTGAGATATCATGGTGAGAAAACGTTCGGTTTCACTGTGTTGTGAATTTCCTGAAACATCAATTAAATTCCCCAGATACCTTGCCCCAATATCTCTGAAAAGGATGTTTAATGATTACATCCATCAATCCATTGATGTGCCCATTCCAGTAAGCATCAGGCACAAAGCAGAAACAATCCCTGGATGGAGTATCAGCTCATCGCAAGGTGAATACAAGCATTCACATACACTAGCATTATTTTAGCATCACCAAATCCCCAAACCTGCAAATCTTTGGAAGGAAACCGGAGCACACTGTGGAAACCCACCAGGAAAACATGCAAACTCCAGGCAGGGAACATCAAGGATGTGACTCCCTGCGAGACAGCAGTGCTACCGCTCCGCCACTATGCCACCCCCACATGTGTAATTATTAACAGTATTCATTATTTAAATGAAGTTAATGATTTATCTGTAAAATGTAATATATATACTTTAATGCATTTCATCCTGAAAGTGATATCAGGTATAAACTTATGGTTTCTAAATGTGCAGAGAGCTGGAATATCATAAATGTAATGTGTTCTGTGTGGCGATTGCTCCTTGCTGCTGCTGTCAATGCAGAAGGAGGCCCCAGAAGCACATAGTGATTAATAACTAAGATTGGTCTACTTCAATGATAAAATAAATTAAGATATTAAAAATGGACATTTCGAGATTTAAGCTGAAATTTCCACTTTAAACACAAAATAAACCTTTTCACTGGGTCCCTAACTTTTTTTCTCTGTGGCTCAAATACGCTGCCATACATTCTGATGCTGTTGTGAAGGTGCAAAAAAAAAAAAGACGGCACAAAAGATGGTATGTGAGATTTTTAAAATGTATTGTGCCCTTACGTTATGGAATATGTGACAGTTGAATATAAAAGCACTACGAATTAATTTGTATGTCGGAATTTGGCTTTCTGTCACATGTAGATAGTAAACAGAGAAGCTGACGTTATGGTCCAACTTGATCACACTGCGCCCCCCAACTTTTTGCTGGTACTGCAACTCACGCATGCGTCGCGTTAGTTTCTGAGGATGTGCTCAGAGGACGTGTCAAATGAATGCTGGGAACGTGTGGTAGCCATGTTGTGTGTGAGTATGCGCTCTGAGCATGAAGTATAAACCGGCCCAAAAGTGTTAGTATGAGCTGCAATCCAGCCAATCATTCTGGAATGTAGGTGGGAGTGCAAATGAATCCCTGTTACATCTACTGTATTAACAGGCCTTGTGTGCCACTAAAGGCTAGCAGAATGGGCAATGCCCACTTTGTCCCACAAATAACAGATACAACAATTTACTTCAAAATCAACCCATTGGAAACAAAAGAAATACAAAGCAAGACTACAACAACATCCATCCATCCATCCTCCAACCCGCTATATCCCAACTACAGGGTCATGGGGGTCTGCTGGAGCCAATCCCAGCCAACACAGGGCAAGGCAAACAAACCCCAGGTAGGGTGCCAGCCCCCCGCATGGTGCACACACACACATGCAAACTCCACGCAGGGAGTTCCTGGGAAGCGAACCCATGTGTCCTTACTTTGAGGCAGGAGCACTACCACTGTGCCACCATGCCGCCCTACAGCAACATGTAATATATTTTTAATATTTGTTGAACATATAAAAAAACTTTTTACATACCTTTTAATATATAACATAGCATTTTCTCCAATTTCAAACACACAAGAAAGAATGGATATGCAGGTAATAAACTAGACTCCTCTGGTAAATTCTAGTCCCCCTGGTCCAGTTTTGGTCTGTTTATGTCAACGTCACCTGTATTTCATCAGGCAAACTGGTCAGTACGTTAATGCTTTGGAATTTCATCTAGGAGCTACCTTCATGCAAAGGTCTTATATGATAAATAGACATTCCCATAGGAAAATTTTACTGGTTCACAAGAGTTAAAAGGGATTCTCATTTATGTTTCATTTAAGAATTAAATTTGTCACAGATGTTTCTCCTGAAATTTCTTTAAGACTTAATACTTTAAGACAAAAAGGAGACATGAGATAGAACTGAGGTAAAAGGAGTCCAAATTGAAAATCTCATTTGAAAAAAGTGATACTTTGTGAGATCTCCTTCCAGTCTTGTTTTAACTTCTTTCATGACTTCATTATTATAAGACTGATGTCTTTATCCAAGGTGACCTGTAAAATTTGAGATATGCAGATGAAGTGACTTTCTTGTGGTCACAAAGGGGTCAATAGTGTGATTTGAACCTATAAAGTATCTATCTATCTATCTATCTATCTATCTATCTATCTATCTATCTATCTATCTATCTATCTATCTATCTATCTATTCCCAGTTTCTGAAGTCCAAAGTCTTAACCACTATGTCACACTGCCTGCCTTTTCTTCCAGAATGACTATGGATGACTGGAACTAGGCAATATAAATTGGAGCATTAGCTCATCATTAGGAGTATTAATCAGAAGCCAGGACTTGACTACGGTTTTGTAATGATTGTAAAATGTTTTATTACCACAAACAACTGTCCACACATTTCACTGCCTGAGCACACAAAGTAAATAATTTCAAACTGCAAAAAAAGGTAAGAAACTACTTGGGAAACCTACTTGGAAAACTGCTTGGAAAATCGGAGCCCATTGCATGACTTTGCTGAGATCGCTGCTTAAACTCGAGAGGAAGAAACCAGTAAGACTACCAGGGAATTTTGTCTCAGGTGAAAAATCTGAGAAGAAGGAGGTAAAAGCAAATGTATGCATTTTATTTCTTTCTGATCTCATTGCTTTCGAAGAGAATCCAAAAAGATATTAAGGGGGTCTCTATTTTGATGTTTCATTCCTATGGGATTATATTGTTAGAGACATGAGTAATTAAATAAAATTATCAACCTATATGCAGAATACTATTCTCCGTTACAACTGTTGAAAGTACTAGGAAGGTAGAAATAGCTGAGACTGCCCCATTACTTTAAAAAGGCAATATGAACGAGTAAACAGAATCAAAAATCAATGTGTCATGTTTGGTATCCATGCTCACCTTTTAATTTAACTTGATATCTTAAAAACAAACCATATCAACCCCATTACTTTGCAAGCAGCATGTCTGAATGTTATCTTGTAGGATTCTCATTCTGTTTTTCATATTAACCAAAAACATCGAGTTGCAGAGAGATTTTTCAGAAATCTGAGTCTGGCTGTTGCAACATCTTTATAAAAAAAAAAGGTCAGGCTGAGCAGGATATGGTGGCAGGGAAGGGTTTTTTTCAGTTGTCTGAAAGTGGGTGTTTTTGTCTGTATGTAATACAACATTCACAGTTGAGATTGCAGTGTGTTCTTGATATCTAAAGGTTTTCAAAATAGATAGCAGCGGTGTGTGTGGTTTGTGTTGTGGTCCAAATGTAGTGAGCAGCGCATTCTGTGACAGGAAGAAAGTTAGAGCAGCAGGAGCACCATGTGAAACACATTTCATCTTGATTTCAGTGAATCAGAGCAGGACTGAGGAGGTGTCTTTGGACTCTGGGCCATCCATGAGCTGTGTTATCTTTCACTTGAAGAAAATATCTTATTTTTCAATGACTTAATTTGTTTCTGAGCTACATGTTAGCTCTTTAGACCGGTTAGTGAAGAAAAAACTACAGCAGCATCTACAGGCAATCAGGGTTGGTAGATAATGCACAATGTCACATAATGGGAAGTCCTTAAGAATAAATTTAAAGTGCAAGTGTGTTAATTTTTGTCAAATAATTAATTGGATCATTTTAAAACAAAGTTTATGACTTCATCAAAGAGCTTGTTATCACATTTTGTGCATTACATAGAGTATTTCTGTAAAAGAGAGGCACATTGAAAAATGACAGTGACAATAGAATGTAATTATATATGTTAGTAGGGCACATAAATTCATGGTTTTTAACATATCCAAATAGACTTGTGAAGCTCAAATAGCTTTTCGAGACATGGCATCGATTGATGTGCAATTGATAGTTGTTGACTGTGTCTACATCTGATTGGAGTTGAAATTTCTTAAACATTAAGTCAGTTTTTGAAATAAGCACCTAATGAAAAGTTAAAAACAATGTTAAAGTCTCAATGTAAATTTGTTGGCTGCAATGACCCATGATACTTAGCAGGTCATTGTGGTGCTTTGCTGATTGAGATACACAGAATCATTAGGATGTGCAGATAATGTAGTCCTGCAGATGCTTTTAGTGTAACGGACACACATCTAGTTGACTGTGTGAATAACTTGTCACCAAGCTTCAGTTGCAGAGCAATATATCACCAGTCAAATGTCATAAATTGTAATATAAAGTTACAATATAAAATAAATGTCACTTACATTAACACATTTAAAAATCTGAAACTGCAAAAAAGTATACAATTACCATTAATGATGTTTCATTGACAAAAATATTGTTTTTTATTATTTATTATCTATTATAAAAGAAAATCTTGAGATGAGACAAAACCATTGCCAACAGATTTTTTCAAGTTCTGCCCTTCTCTCAACCATTTTCAGTTAATGGTCCATGCCCACAATCCTCTCACCTCTCATTCATGTGAATGCCTTTGTCAGACACAGTTCCTGCTCACTCAGCACTTATACATTTTTATGTTTTTCCTCACTTTATGTTCTCAATAAAAGAAGACTTATTATGTCCAATCTTATTGAAGAATTTCATCCCGAAGGGTTATCAACAGAAGAATTGAGTACACGGGCAATACTAGCACAGAGAAACGATGAATTCAAACAAATTAAAATGTGAATTGGTTACATGACAAATTGGTTAAATGAGTATCAATAGGCTATGCTGAAACAGTTGGTGGTGATCGTGCGGAAGATGAAAACATCAATTTACAATATCCCATAGAATATCTACAACCGTTAACAATGTACGGTCTTCCACCGGCCAAATTACTGTTGAAAGAAGGATGTATTGTAATGTTATTGCAGAATTTATCTATGAGTGATGGGCTGTTCAATAGGACAAGATTAGTTGTATTCAAAATTGGTCGAACATTTCTGACATGTAAAATTTTAATAGGCGATAAGAAAGGTAATGTAGTACATCCTCCGTGGATAACATTAGACAACAAAGGAGATCTTGATATGTCATTCATATCTAAAATGTTTACAGTTTCCTGTTAGAATAGCTTTTGCTATGACAATTAACTAATCACGGGGACAAACAAAAGTCGGTTTATTTATTAGAGAGAAAGAAATGGTATTCACTCACTGTTGTCATGATGTAAGTCCAAACATGGACTCAAAATTCAATGAGATACTGATGAAAAGTTAATTCCAAATATTATTTTTACTGAAGTTTTACAGTAAAAGTGTAAGTTTTAAAAGCATTTGCACATAAAGTTCAAAGCCAAACAGAACAAAAACATATAATGCAACAAATACCTCTAACGCAACATGAAACATAACTTTCTTTCAATTTATTATGTTTTACTGTTTTTTACTATGGTTAATTCCTCGCTGTAATGTAAAATAATCAAGTCTATTATACATATGTAAAAAGTCCCATGAAAATAACAATCTTTTTAAATTGTACATCCGCATCCCCATATGCAAGTGGCAAGGCCGTGAAGTGGCTAGTGCATAGCATCTGCCCAGGGATTTGTGTGCAAAGCGAACAGGGGGCATAGACCTCTAGTTGTTTTAAAAGCAGAAAATATTAACCTGGATAGGACAAGATGATTAACTTTGCAGATGATACCAAGATAGGTGGATTGGCAGATAATCTAGAATCCTTTTAATTGTTATAGAAAGATTTGCACAGCACATAGGCTTGGGCAGATTTGTGGCAGATGAAATTTAATGTAAGTAATTGTAAAGCATTACAATTAATAAAGTAGGACTTAAAAATGTTAGGTCTGAATACAGAATGGGTCCGAAACAGGAAAGTACATCTTATGAGAAGGATTTAGTAGTCATAGTGGACTTTTCACTGATAACTTCAGTGTTCAGAAGCCATTAAGAAGGCTAACATGATGTTAGGTTATATAGAACCCTGAATGTGTAGAGTACAAGTTCAAGGAGGTTCTGCTCAAGCTTTATAACACACTGGTGAGGCTTCATCCGGTGTACTGGGTGCAGTTTTGGTCTCCAGGCTACAAAAAAGGAAAACAGCTACACTAGAAGGGAGAATGGACTGATTCTCTAATGCAGGGTATGAGTTACGAGGAAAGATTAAAAGAGCTGAGTCTTTTCAGTTTAAGCAAAAGGAGATTAAGAGGCGACATGATTGAAGTGTTAAAAATTCTGAAAGGGATTATTCCTGTGGATTGAGGCTGTTACTTTAAAATGAGTTTAACAAGAACACGGACACACAGTTAAAAACTTGTTAAGGGTAAATTTTGCACAAACTTTAGGAAGTTTTTCTTCACACAGAGAACCACAGCCACTCGTAATAGGTTGCCAAGAAGTGTGGTAGACAGTAGGACTTTAGGAACCTTCAAAACGAGACTTAATGTTATTTTGGAGGAATTAAGGGGATAGGATTGGTGAGCCTTGTTGGGCTGGATGGCCTGTTCTTGTCAAAATTTCTCTGATGTTCTAATGTTCTAAAATGCATGCATTGTGATGTAACATTCAGGTGTATATCAACATGAAAACTGTTTTAAACATTGGAGCATTTTTCATTTTTATTTTACTTCATCAAAAAGACATATGCATATAAAAATGCATTAATCAAATGTGACATTAATTCAATTCCATACTTTGATAATAATTACACAGTCAACACCACAATAGAGCATCACCAAGGCAGACAAAACCCGTGCATGCAATATAAGTAGTACAAACATAACGGCAGATGCAGGGCACAAACACACATGAAAGCAGAGAGGAAAGAAAATGATAACTCAGCACGTGTAGCGCTACCTCAGCATGTGCTCAGTTTAACTTGTTTAAACTTGTTTGAACCTGCCTCTGCTCACGTCATCTGTCGGGTGCAGATTTGGCGTTTTAGTCTGACTTTGCTTTTTACCTTCTTCATGGCTAACACTTGCACAAACTGTGCTTCTACCTCTTGTTAGCTGCATTCTGCCTTCAGTCCCCACTGATTAGAGGGTCTTTTGCTATAATTAAGGGGGGCAGAGTCCTTTCCAGTTTGGAGTGATTTTATGCAATGACTGATAACCACACTGTATATTTTTGTATATTGTGTACTGTATATTATGATGCCTGCTGCATAATTATGAACAGTCTACAGTATATTAACAATTTAGCTTGTCCACATACTTAGTTCTGAGTTAGCACAGACATTAAATAAATAATCAGGTTGCCTTTCAGTAAATAATACTAATAAACATGTACAGTATATCTTCGTAAAGATCTTCGTAAAGGCCACCCCTTTAATTCCCCCTATGTAAAGTGCTCATTTTTGTCATGGTTCTGTTTATTTATGTTGTCTTTATTTAATTTCAAGAATTTTCTATATGTTTATTATAGATATTTATTTATGTAATGTGTACAAATTTTCATTATTGTGTAGTCATGTTTCTATGAGTGATCACGTGTTCTCTCAGGTCATTTCTATATTGTGGCGGGGCCAAGATAAACACAGAACTAACGTACAAAAACTTTTGTGAAATTCTAATACAAATTTAGCAAACCCTTTTTGCAAATTCTGGATTGATACTACAACACAAAACTTGGAAGTACCTGTTCACTTAATTATTAAGCTTAAACTCCAGATGAAAGTTACAAACCACTGGGCCAAGGGAATTAACAGAGAAGGCTTTGTAGAAAACTATTCAGGTTCACAAAATTTTTAAGGGCATCAAAAACGTTGAATTATTTCAATTTAGTAAAGAATCATATACTCAAGGACATTGGTGGAAATGAAGAGGCTGTCGCCAGGAAGTATTCTTAGGAAGAAGTCTGTCAGTTTGAAACAAACTGCTAAGTCATGCATTGGAAGTAGAAACACTTACAATGTTTTAGTATCAGGATGAGATATTGGACATCCACAAACCAAAGTAGCAGCAAGTGGACAGAAAGGCCACCTTCATTTACATTCTTTCAATACACAATCAATGCCCCTGCATCAGTGGGACAAGCACATATACGCACTTTGCACTATAGGTATAACAATCAATAAAACCTATAGAACCTTCCAGTGGCTGTTTACTCACACTGGCACTGGAAGAGCCTCTTATATACAAGTACTGGTCCTGTCCCCTGTTGGTGACAACACTTCTACCTCTGCCATTTTTCGGTAGGAGAAATATCACTGCATAACAACTTTGTTAATGACTAATCTGTTTATCACGTGAAGTAAAGAAACAGAAAGAAATGAAGCAACTGTTTGTAAAGAAGCTATTCAGGGTTCATTTGGCTACTGACTGATCAGTATGAACTTTATGAATATATGGAATGCAGTGTGTGGGGAATGGCTGGGACTCTTGCCCAGCCAGGATGCCTGGAGGATGGAAGGACCTGGAGAGAGACAATAACTCCCCAGGGACATGAGGGGGCAGGCCCCCTGGTTTGCATCAGGGCCACAGGATTGGAGCTTGGTAGCTCAACCCTGTTGTGGCCCGAGGCCACCACAAGGGGGTGCCTGGACAATTGTGGAACCCTAGATGGCAACATTTCCACCACACTTGCAACTGCTGTCAAAAGATCTAGAGACACTGGGGCTGCCTCACTCCATTCAGGGAGCCAGAGTAGGAAGGTGGAGGACAGAGCTTACAAGGAGAGAAGGCGGCAGAAGAATAGAGAAAGAAAGAAAGAAAGAAAGAAAGAAAGAACTGAGCAGTAGTTGCTGGGGATTGTGCTATAAAGGAAAAATAAATAAAAACGTGTGCTTTTGGGACTTGTGTGACTCTGTGTCTGTCTGTGCCAGGGCTGATTTTCCATAAGTGAAAAATGGCTCAGTAATCATGGCCACTGGTAAGTTGCTTTGTTTTATGATGTGTATAATGCTACATGATGGGTACCATCCTGGGTATCTTACATATGAAGATTGTTTTCTCTTTCTTTTATTTTTGATGTGGTACACTGCAGTCTTACAGATCCAGAGTCATACGTTTCAATTCCTATCTTGTTATTTTCTGTGTGGACTTTGCAAGTTCTTGCTGTGCTTGTATGGTTATTTTTTGTAGACTGTTTTTTCTTCAAATATCTCAAAGATATTATATTAACTGATTATATATACTGTATGAACTGCACTAGGAAGCATGTGCAAAGTTAAAGGGAAATACTTTGCAAAGTACTGACTTCCTTTCCACTGTTGGTTCCTGTGATATAGCTTATGCACCACCTTAAGGCTCCAGCAAGGAAAGTAAACCTGCATATCAAGCAAAGAACTACATACAAAAGTTCCTCATGTTCCATTTGTAGTGTTATCTGTATGCTGTTGGGGACATTTACTTCCTCGTCTCATCAGTAATCCTCCATTATAAATACTATGTAATGGTAACCAGGCAATAGCAGTATAGGTCATAGTCCTGGCCTAAGGCATCCAGTCCTACAAGAGCAAATAAATTAGTTATTGCACATATTGTTCCACGTGTGACATAAGTGTGCAGGAGATGTGCAGTAATGTGTCATTCAAGTGCTTTATTACTTTGCCTTTGTCAACTTGCAGCAGTCGTTTTCATGAAAATATCCTTAATGTAACTTCTATAGCTTTTTTCTCATAACTTTCATATAGATGTTGGAACATTCTCAACATAGTTTTCACATTTTGAGAACTGAGCATAGTACCAGGGTGGAAGCCAGGACTGGGCAGTATTAAGGCTTATTTATGTGCTTTATTACTTTTTTCCTTTTGGCACAGAGCTTGATGAACTCCAGCAAAGCGGCCCTGCAGGAGGAGAACAAAATACTTAAGGACAAGTTAGATGAAGCAGAAAAAGTGAAAGGTGAGTCAAAGTGTTCAATATTGACAAAAAGAACACAGCAAAGTGACAAGTCGGAAGCATGCTTGCCATTAAACATGGCAAGATTTAAACTGGCTTTCGATGACCTTACCAGCTGGCAAGTGGTTATGTGTGGTAGAAGAGACATTAATTAAGTACAGCAAAAATGCAAAGTAATCAACAATAGACAACTACAAATAAAACAAACTACTGTGGGTCAGCTCCTCCCAGCAATGGCTAGCATTAGCCAACAGAGGCCAGTATGCCACACTACAACTGTAATGGTTGCCTAGGGCAGGAATTCTTCAAATGAATCAATATTAACAGAGATGCTGCTGTGGCATCCATTGTTTCTGTAATTTTCCCCATAATGGGATATGTGGCAGCAGGAAAACACAAAAGAGTCAGGTGAAGTGAACTGAAGCAGACATAGCAGAAGCTGCTTTGGGAACTGGTCCATTTAGGAGAAAAAGCAGGCTTAGGGGTGCAATGGTTCTTGAGGCTGACATACAGGACTCTGCTGGCCTAGGAGTTTTGGTGGGTCACTTCAAATCCTTCAAGTAACCTGATATTGGGGTTTAAATGGAAGTCAGTTTAGGGCAAGTATCCAATTAGTAGGCTCCAGAAAGAGACAAACAGGTAGTCAGAAATCATTATGACATGGGCTTAATAAAAGGTCCAAAAGGCAGCATAGCTGTTTTGTATTATCTGGTGGTTTCATCTCTGCTTCAAATAATATGTGCTGTATCATCCAACATATTCTTAATTAAATAAGATGGAGAGTGGGAAGTCATTGCAATAATATACAGTAAGTTACTTACCAGGTACCAGAGTAATTCCAAGATATTCCTAAACATGTGCCAGTACCCTGCTAACCAAGCTCATTCATAGTCATTTGCTGCTACGGTGGGATGCTCTGGATCAGCTAGTATATCCACCTATTATAAAACATTCAACAACAAAAACAATATTCATTTATAAAGGATATATTCATATAATCGTATAGCTTAAATAGCATTACAAATAGAACAAAAAATTACAATTATAAAAACAAGTAAAAGACAGAAATGGTGTAATCTCTAACAGAGGTGAATGTAATGCATATAGTTCATTAGTCTCCAGTGGTTACAATTTTATATGCTAGGGACAAATTTGGTAACGTTACAGTATGAAATGGTGAAATGGTAAGGGAGGAGAACAAAATAAGAACTCCATCTGTTGTAGATGCTGAAGAAAATAAATATCTAGGGGTTTCAAGGACAAAAAGTCCATCCACAACCCTATCTGAACCTTATAGAATACTAAAATATGCAGTTATTCATTACTATCTACATATAAATCTCCAAGGATATGTGATATTGTGGGTATCATTATATTTATAACTAGCGGTCGTTGCTTCCTGCTTGCATTGCTCGATACACCCCCATCCCCTCACCCGGACGCACTATGCGCCAGCTACTTCGCAACTCTGCCGCTTGTGTTGTGAAGGGAGGGGGGTTGAACACATGCTAAGGAGATGCGGTCGGATCAGCTGCTGGCTTGCTGCTGCTGTCGATATGCGTGTTCTGCTTGTCGCGCTGTGTGTCGATCATTTAAAATGCTGTACAGCAGCTGTCCTTTTGTCTCACTGCCTTGACTCGAGGCACATCAAAGCGTCTTTCCGAGAAGATCAAGTCTCGACCCAAGATTTTTTTATTATAATAGAGAGACATACTCCACCCTTTCCACCTTCAAAGGCAGTTGCAGAGTACTTTAACCTCCTGAGCACTATGTTTACCTCTGGAAAAATAACCCAAAAATATTGATTTTTTTTCAACAAGAAAAAAAATTTATTATTTGTAATGGAAATATGTAAATACAAACAAAAATTAGATACTGTAGAAAAGATATAGTGTCCACTGCTGTTGATTCAGAACATTTATATCTGACATCTTTATCCAAGGCAACTTGCAACATTTACGATACAATTGGTTAGATTGCTTTTAGTTTTCTAATCGGAGCACAGACAGGTCAAGTGACTTGCTCATGATCACACAGTAGCAGGATTTGAATCAACAACCTTAGCACTTGAAGTCCAAACCCTTAACCACTACTCCCCATTGCCTGCACTTTGAAGCAGTCACCAATATACAACCTGATGTTGTAATTGAGCCAGTACACACACTTCTTTGCACACTTTTCTTATAATATTTTTTTTCTGTTGCTTGTGAACGACAAAGCAGAAAATCAGTGCCTGATACAAACAATCGAGGCACCTATCGTGTTAGTATAGACTACCACAGCACCTGGGTTAGTGAATTCCACATTTCCCCTCACACAAACATTGACAGTTTCTGCATTGTGAACAGTGCTTAGGGTTTAATGTCTTTCTTGATTTTCTGTTTGATCGGAATCACTTTGCCTTTTTGCTCCACACCTACTTGCACCACAATGAACGTTCACACAATCAAATTCAAGCATATCACAGGGGTTTGAATGTACAATTTTGTATGTGTCAGTTTCACTATTCATATCAACATCTGAGGACCAATTCACATTGTCATTGCTATCACTTAATTCAATTAATGGTTCAGCTTCAGTTTGGCTTTACAGCTTTTTGTTTACACACTGCTTTGTCATATAGAGTCTTGTGGTGACCCTGTTTTCCCCTTTATATCCTAATTGTGTAGACTTTAACCAAATGCCTCAGATCCCATACACTAACAACTCTGCGGTCAGGTGCTTTAGCACTTAATTTCACCTTCCCTTCTTTATCTAAACTCCAGGTCATTAGACAGAGTAAAGAAACAATCAGGAGTTGTTATGCATTTAATTATGTATTATTAATAATATGCCCAAAAATATTATGGAAGCACATTACAATGTTAATGTTGATAAACCATACATTTACAGCATAAGTTGCAGTGCATCTTGCATCCATAAGCATCTCTCTCCTCATCTTCAGTCTAGCTTGCTTTGCTACCAAGTGAGCTTTGAATTCAGGGTTGAAACAGGCCACATGCCTGTCTCAGTATGGCTGCTAAAATAGAGTTGTCTTTGTCATTGTATTCTCTTCATGACCAGACAGGGACAAGTAAAGGCAAGCTGACCAACTTTTTTACCATTCTTACCACAAGCCATAAGCCAGTAGGGTGCTGTGGTATAGAATGGCCTCTGATTTAAAACCAATCCTAAACAGATATACTTCGGACCAATAGAATTAGTTTACCTATCCCTTCTGGGGCCAAACACTAATGAAGGCGCTCAGATACAACTCATCCCCCAGTCTTTTTGTTTGGGCAGTTTATGGTCTTCATACATGGGGATGGCTTACATGTTCTAAGTCCAAACACAGTCACCCTTGCTAAGCTTGTCCGATACATGCTCCTGAATCAGTCCTAAAGACTGGGGGTTTGGGTTGGTTGGGTAAACATCAAAGCACTTCTGTTCTCATGAATAAAGTACAATAAGCCTCCAGAAACACTATCTAATTTTACATTTGCTTTGTCTAGCTTACAAATATAGACATAAACAATTTAGCTGAACTATTTTATAAAATTTCAGTAATTATTTACTGCTCTGATGCTGATCTTTCTGATCATATAATATGTCATTACAATTGTAATTGACAGGAATAATTCATAATTAATTGCAAAATTATGGTATTTGATGGTTCCTCTAGAGTGTCTCTTTCTAACATGATTTGACCCAAAAACTAATTAGCACATCGTCATCTCATAACAGGCTTAAGTTTTGAGTTTGCCATTTTTCCTTCCACCCATTTTAGCTCTAGACTGTCCTCAAGAAACTGTGACATACAGACACACACACAGACATAGACAGACACACACCCATCATTGAGATATTAAAGTTTTCTGTATCAGGGACCCTAAAATGCTGAGATCCATCAAAAACATGGAGATCAAAATTTTTGATGAATCTAAAGCTTTAGCTCCTCCCCAATAGACAATAGGTTATGGTGGGAGAGGGCGCAAAGCAAAAGTATTTATCACTCCATCACACATGTCATTGTGTGTTTTGGTTAGATTCTCCTTTCTACTCATAAATATTGATGAGTTACCATTGATGATAAAACTTACAGAGATATTTATGATTTTTTGCAGCATATATTGTTTGATCCACTAGATTTCAGCAGAATATTATCCCGAGGGTTATTTGGTACATCAGATCATATCAGCTTAACATGACAGGCACACTGAGTTAACCGTTTTTACATAGTATTATGAGTCAGAGAGAAGCTTGGGGTTAACACAAAGGAGGTTAAACAGATGACATTGGTGCAGAGCTCCATCAAAGCACACTGGAAAAAGAAAACAAAGACAAAAGAAGTGATTAGCAACTGTACAAAGTAATTAGTAACTTGTTCAGATGTTGATTGACTTATATCACTGGCAACATGCTGTACAATCTCAGATTATCAGGAAAATCAATTTTGTGAGATCATGTGCCACTCAGTCCAGGCTATCACTGCATAGCAACTCTATAGCAACCATACACAAAAGTGCTAGAAAAATGGTGATACACAATATGATGGTATTGTATTCAGATGGAAATGAATTTTAATGTCAGGGCAAACACTCCAGAGGTTGAAGTGAATAAAGAAATAGAATTCTCCATGTATGAAAACAATAAATAAATGCAAGGCCTTCCACAAGCAGTGCAGAAAACATTTGGATCATAATAATTGTGCATGAGACCCGGGTTCGCTTCCCGGGTCCTCCCTGTGTGGAGTTTGCATGTTCTCCCAGTGTCTGCATGGGTTTCCTCCCACAATCCAAAGACATGCAGGTTAGGTGGATTGGCGATTCTAAATTGGCCATAGTGTGTGCTTGGTGTGTGGGTGTGTTTGTGTGTGTCCTGCGGTGGGTTGGCACCCTGCCCAGGATTGGTTCCTGCCTTGCGCCCTGTGTTGGCTGGGATTGGCTCCAGCAGACCCCCGTGACCCTGTATTCGGATTCAGCGGGTTAGAAAATGGATGGATGGATGGATAATTGTGCATGGATCTTTTTTGAGTCACACTGTCTTTGATGTGGTTATACTTTCACAATCCCAGCAAGGTTGCTATTCCATTATAACTCATGCCAGTGTGCCTTTGGCAAAAGCCTACTGTGTTCAAGGTCACATAAATATTTTGTCTTACCCTCACCCCTTATCCTTCTGAAATTTGCACACATTGTTTAGTGTTTTACTCAAACTTGTTAATGAAAGATGTGGCCAAAGTACACACCGGTCCTGGAATTTTTTTTGTACCCAGATTAATCTATTCTCCAATATCTGTTTGTCTTTCTGATATGTTTCCTATATGCTAGTTTATTCTGCATTATCCTGTGACAAGTGCTGGTGAACGTTACTTTTAAAAGTATCATAGTTAAATAACTCATTACATATAAAAGAAAATTAACTAAATATATTATATAGCTACACATCATAAAATGTAATACTTTACAAAACAGTGTGTTACTTTTGCATTATTTTTCTTCTTTTATTTGAATAACTACTCATTTGACTGTCCAGCAGTTGTTATTAAATCCAAAGCCCATATATGAATGTTCATAAAACTGACCAGAAACGCAGCCAAATCTGATGATTTTCTTATGTTATATAAATGTGTTTAGTTCTTTATGTGTTGTGAAGTAAATAACATCTATTCCACTTTCCCATCTGCAAAGTGAGCCCCCAAATATTTGCGGTATGAGCACTGACTGCTGCACCACCAAATCACATTGTCTTAGGATATCAATAGTGAATAAATGGATTAGAATTAAACTGACACATGCACCATGTTTGCTTCTTGCCTTAAAGCCTGCAATGCTCACTGGCTTCCTGTGACCCTAAACTGGGAGACGTAAATTTACTCCTCAGCACTTGTAGGATTAAATGTGTAGTTTTTACCTTTTTTCGATGTTTTTTTCACTTGATTGCATGGTACACATAGACTTAACCTCTACCTTACTAGCTGTCACCACACGGCTGAAGCACACACATTCAGAATATTACTGAATAGACACAATACTTCTGCGAAATAATATAGTCATACTGTCTTTTTATGGAGTGCCGAAAATAAGCTTCAGTAGTAATGAAGTAATGCATATCTATTTATTTATGTTACATATTTTTACTTCAATAAAAAAAGTATTGTGTCATATTACTCACTACTATAAAAAACAATCTATGAAACTCACATTAACTTTAATGCATTACCGCCACCACTGCTCATGATGTCATCTTATTCATTATGGGTGCTACCATTTTCTAACAAGAGCATCATCTGTTGCTATAACAATTGTTCCCAGTGTTCCCCGGGATAGTGCAACTAGAAATGTCATTGGAGCAGCGATATGTACAGTATAGGTCACTATGTGGCGTCTAAGATTATCTGAGATTGGCATTCTTTGAGATGTTTCTTGTGATTCTTTGTATATATTACTACTTTTAATGTTTTCTTTTTATTTGAGGACTTTGATTCTGTTTGTTTTGCAGATTGGGCTCTGAAGACCAATTTTATGATCATCTAGTTGCAAACTCAGCATGTTTCTTGACTAGGTCCTTTCTCCTGGTCATCTTGCATAAACATTCTTACTGTCTCTCTGTGAATCAGTACATGATCCACTTGTCTCAGCCTATTTATAATGTCATTGTCTGCCCCTGTGGGGCACTCGCTTAGTGAGCAACTGGTCTTATTGTTTAGCAATTCATATAATAATGTGGCTGATCATAATGTTGGTTATAATACGGAGATGGAAAATGTTGTGTAGTACTACTTAGGTAATGATTAAGAAAATGCCACTCACTAAGCCTCTAAGTATCTGCCAAGTTGAGACACTGATTCTATTGAAAGCTGACTATATGCACCAGCAGTCACCTCCTTCCTCTCGCTTCCTGAACATTTTTTGTACAAGTAATACACACTGAGAAGAAATGTACTAAACTGAGAGCATATAGTTTATCAGTAAGCATATTTAGACAAGCAAACTCACAACCCTTCTTTGTCATTTCAGACAATCTAAGAAAGCTTAACATCAGCTTCACCGAGATGCACAACCTTCTCCAAAACACATCTGAACAGCTACATCAGTATCAGAGATTGACTTCTCAACTGGAAAAGGACAAGTGAGTGTTGATGCTCAGGACTCTTGATGGCTGCCTAAGGCTTAACAGATGGCTGAGTTCAACAGGTGGCACTAACAAGTGAAGAGGTATCTGACTGGAGTCTTTGTCTTTTCTTCAGGAAGAAGTCTGCTTCTGACATAATGCACCTTGAGAAAAAGATCAAGCTTCTCTCCAAAGGAAATCGTTATGAGTCACCTGGCACCGCCCTCCTCTTTAGTGTGGCACTACTCGTATCAATGCAAAGGTGAGTATGATGCAATCATAAGGGATGAAGGAGGGGCCTTAATGAGATAAGCAGGGGATGGGCAGGGGCTAAAAGAGGCCCTGTAGGAGGTTCCCCCGGTGGTCTTTTTTACAGAATTGGTTACTTCCAACCAGGGGAATGTCTACAGCAAGCCATTTTAATATTTACTATCTCTTTTTAAGATATTCAATAACTACATTTGTGAAGGCTAGTGGGTGCCAGTTAGCCCCAAACGTCAAAGATGAACACGTCAATAAAGTTCTGAGTTCTAATACTGGCTGCTTATTACAATTACCTCATATACACAAACACAAAACAAGTTGTCTTTTCTCTCTTTCTCCTCCTCTCCTCTCTACCACACTGCTCTCCTCCAGTCAAGTGTTGCCTTCCTTCCTCCCAGCTCCAACTCACCTGGACAAAGCAGTGTAGTCCGTTTTATTAAGAACCCAGGAGTACGTCTGTTGCTAGGGCTTTGGCCCATTGGAAGCACTTCCAGATAATACAGAAATCCAGAGTAATAGGGAAGGTCTATCCCTGCAGTGCGCACTTGTGGGACCCACAGACCCCATCAGGGATGCACTGCTGGACTTCACTTCCCAGCATTCCATACTGGTTTCTGACCAGGCTATTGCCAACTAGTATCCAGGGGGAATAAACTTTCCCCAGACACACTCCTTCCCTGTCCTTCTCTTTCATCCTGGTCAGGGAATGTACTACAAATATATCTGGTCTGGACGCCTGTCAATCTGCCTGGGGTTTCCCATCCAGGTAAGGAATCTTCTGTTCTGGTCGGGGTGTCTGTTTTTCCACCTGAGATGTCTCTTTCAGCTCTGGCACCTTTCTCTCCCTTGGCTGGGTTGTCTGTCTGTCTACTTGGAGCCTCTCATCCGGGTAAGGAGCCATCCCCTTCTTCTGGTTGGGATGCTCGTCCATCCCATGTGGCACTTATACATTTTGACTTGTCAAGATTCATATTTGAGATTTTTAGATTAGATTTGGAACAGAGCAAACTCTGGACTGTTTCTATGGGGTTCTAAGAAGCTGTCAATAGGAGGTAGTTAGTAGATAGTTGGTAGAAAACTGTTTTGCTCTTCTGCTTTATAAGGCAGCTCCTGAGTCTATGGTGGAATTGTCTGATTTTCCTTTAGACTACCTGGGAATTCTGACATCCCAAAGATTTACTATGGACTGAGGACTCTATATTGGCACAGTATGGGTGAGTGTGGACTGTGACACACTGGAGCCCTATCTGGTGTTGGACTGGTTTAACCCTCACCTAGAGAAGCAGGCTACAAACAGATGAGAATATCAACCTTTTGTCTAGCTATAATTACAAAGACAGATTTATTAATTAAATTTGAATTAAACATAAATAAATTACAAATTTAACTATAAAATAAGCAATTTTAAACAATCAGATGTGATTAAGAATATCCATCCATCCATTATCCAACCTGCTACATCCTAAATACAGGGTCACGGGGGTCTGCTGGAGCCAATCCCAGCCAACACAGGGTGCAAGGCAGGAAACAAACCCTGGACAGGGCGCCAGCCCACCACAGTGATTAAAAATATGCTGCACATAAACCCATCTTCTACTCTGCTCATTCAGTGTAAACCAGCAAGTTGCCGATGTCTGTCCTACACTTTTAATTATAAAGGTGGTCGCACGGTTCTTAAGAGCAATGCCATAGGTGAACCATTTTTGGTTCCTAAAAGAATCATCCACATGAAGGTTTCAGAAAGAATGACAAAACGACAACAAAAATGAACATAGCAGGGGTTCTCAAGCTCAGTCCTGGCGGACCCACTTGTAGGCTTTTTTAACTGGACTCTTACTTTAATTAAGCCAGCTGTTATTTCCAAGTTTTATGTTTTGGTTTCTGTCCTGAAACTTCTAAACTGTTTGGGTTTTTTTATTGGACTACAGCAAGCATTAAGCATGTTCCAAGGGACTAATTTAGTATTTTTAAATTTAAAATGTAGCATGATGATTTTCATTCTGTTTTTCCAGGTATTCTGGTTATTTAATCCATTTATTAATTAGCACATCAGTGAGTCTGACACTGAAGCAGTTGCAGTGTTTCATCATTCACTGTCTGCTCATTAATTGTCATTATTAGGATACACTTAAAGGTTCAAATACAGAAAAAAGGCAAATTAATAAGAAAACAAAGAAGAATTAAATGTTTAAAGCTATGAGAAAAAATAAAAATACTATGTTTCTAAATTCTTTAAATATGTAAAATGAACTTGGGAACCATTAAAATAAACACTACTCTATCTCAGATTCTGAAAATAAGATGGTTTGGCTACTAGATTATTAAGGAGATCAGACTTGTGAGGTTCTGGGTAAGCTCCACAGTTCCTGGTCACTTCTGGGAGCCTCTTGAACCCAGAACCACCAATAATGTACCCGAGGATGAACTGGGCAAATTCTGACACATACATACAGTAAGTAATCAAGGGGTTGGTGTACAGTGTTCAGTACTTTTATTCGAAACAAGCAAAGTTCCAACAGTGCAGAGCAATATTTTCAATAAATAAATAATCCCCAATAAAAGCAATGTCCATGTGGAGTTAATAATTCAAATCTACCAATGAAAATGAAGTTAAAACACACGGCAGGAAACAGTTCTAAAAACTCAAAATCCCAGGTGCATCCTTCTTCAATCGAGTCTGCTGTGCTTACCCCAGATGGGATCCTGCAGCTAGAGGAGATGTCATTCTGACAGGCACAGCCAACCTTTTAACTGGGCTCCTAGGTGGGTGCCGCACTTCGCTTCACCTCGTTCCTCCAACTCCCGCTGACACTTCCCGGCCTTGTGCGGGAGCCCTCCTGAGCAATGGATCACTCCAGCTACCTCAAGATGCTTAGCTGGTGTGACCCATTTTAGCCCCTTTCGAGTTTTGACTATTTGTGCCTTCTCAGGGCTCTCTACCCGGCTGTCTACCTCCTTTTTAGCACACACTAGCATCTCCTGATCCTGCTGTCAAATCCAACTTTCCTTTAACCTTGGTCTCTCATTGTGCGCATTCACTTCCTTTTTCTTTTTTGCCCCCTCTCTGCTATGCAGGCTCCTTTTACAGCCCAAATTGGGTGCATGTGTTGTCCTCCACCTGCTCTGAGGTGTGAATGATGCACCTGACTGACCCGCTGCATTTACATATGAATGTGCGATCAGCCAAGCACCTCAATCAACATTGGAGCAGCGCATGCACATTCACACGTGCACCTGCATCCATTTGGAGCCTGCACGCTCCAGGACTTCAGATTATTTATTTAAAATCTTGCTTTGCCATGAACCTCTTATCACAGGACTCCTTTGTGGAGGAAGTTTATGATGAGACAGAAAACTAAATGCTGAGTGGAATGAAAGAGATATATGTGCACTAAAATTAAAAGTCCTGTTCTTCATTCTTCAGGTGTCTGTGAACAATGGAACCGATCAGAAGCAAAACTGGCAGGCCTCAAAGTTACTTGTCTACAGACTGCAAAAAGAGAAAAATGCAAAAACAAGCTGTATGGTTTATCTATTTTTTTAAATATTTGAATAATTGTCTATTTCTTATATTTTAAGTAAAAACACCCTCAAACATTATATATGATTTTCCATTACAGTTAGGACAACATTGTGTATGATGTATACTTTTTTATTATAGTTCTGATTTATTTTTTCATGTTTGAAAATCTTAGCTATGTTTGCAATTATTGTGGCACAGCAGATAGCAGGATTTAATCACAGCTTCGCAGATTTTGGCCAAATCCTGTGGTAACTGACAACTTTCTTGAATTTTTGTGCTTTTCCTATACATAGGTGAATTTTCCTCAGGGTGTGTAAAATGTACAATTTGTATTAGGTTGATTGGTAGTTGTAGTGGCCCTGTATGAATGTGTGATTTCATGTAATTCAATCATGTTGACCTCTTTGTAAATCGCTTTGGAAAAAAGTGTCTGCTAAACTGATACACGTAAGTGTAAATGCAAATGTGTGAGGATGCACACATGAGTGTGCCGTACAATAGACTACAATTGTACTCCTATCGTGAGCATAACACTCTCATCAACATTCCTCCACCCTGCAACTCTTTCATTCGAATGAAAAGCTAAAAACAGATTGAAGGTTGTTGCCATTTATTTTCTGGAAACTGTTCCAGATAACAGGAGTAGTAGTTAACAGTGTTGCCTCACAGCTCCAGGAGGCCAACCTTGAATCTTAAACCAGATCACCATCGGAGTGGGGTCTGCACATTCTCCCTGAGTTTCCTTGGGGTTTTCCCTCCTGGTACTGTCATATCCTGCATGTCACATTCGGGTAATAATCGGTGACACCTAATTAGTTCTGTATGAGTGAGTGTGGGTTAGTATGTCCTGTATGCACTGATAACCCATCCAGGGAATTTGTTCCCATTGTGCTCCTGATGATAGAAAACACTGGTATACACTGAAAAAAGTTGGATTATTTCTTGTGATTTTTATATATGTTTGGGAGTTGAATTAAAAAATTAAAACTGTTTTTCTCCATCATGAAACATTTGTTTCACAAAACACATTTTTTAGCTGTCTTTTATCTTTTTTTTATTGCTTTTGCATTATAATTAATTAGATATCAATATTTTCTTTTAATGATAATTTATGTGAATTAAATACTTTTATATTAAAGTCCATGGTTAAAGCCATGAGGTTGTTTTATTTGATAATCAGATCAAAATGTAGCTGGAATTGAACTCAGTGATGAATCACAGAAGCAGGTAGGAGCACGCAAAGCTGTTAGAAGCCCATGCGAGTCGGACAGCCGAGCCAAGAATTGACATTGGGGTCAGAACGAATGTTCAGCCAAAAAGCTATAGCTTGGTGCCAAAAACATCATTAGACTGAACTTGGTGGGACCTTCTAAAGTGCGACAACCACCTCTTCATATTAAGCTTGGTTTAATAAAGCAGTTAATCGAAGCCCTATCGAAAGACAACTCTTGTTTTATATATTTGTGCCAAAAATTTATGTGTTTGTCTGAGGCTAAATTGAAAGAGGGCACTTTTGCCAGACTTGATATTAGAAAACTGAGCAGAATTTGATGGTCTGATGAATGATCTGGAACCGAGAGGCTTGGGTATCATTTAAAGAAGTAATTTCTAAGTTTTTAGGTAACAATAAAGATCCAAATCATAAGAATTTGTGAAACATATATTAGTTAAGTTTAAAGAATTAGGTTACAACATGAGTCTCAGAGATCACTTTTTTGAATTTTCCCCTGAAAATCTTGTAATGAGTAAAAAGCAGGATATCAAAGACATGGAAAGAAGGTACCAGGGATATTGGGATGTCAGTATGATGGCGGACTACTGCTGGATGACTGATAATGACGCACGAGAAAAAGTGTACAAAATGTTTTAAAACAAATAAATTAAGAAGTGACAAAAACTAAAGAAGTGTTATGTAAGTCAATGAATATGTGTTGTTCTTCTCAATGCATATATGTTTAAAAAAATTAGATTGAAAAAACATGATTTACAGCAATATTGTATACATAAATAAACTGCACATTTTGTTAAATTGTATTCATTTTCTTTACAGTTTTGCACTTAAATGTGATGGACACATTATAATTATATTTTTTGCTGCATACTTAAAAAAAAAAACTATTCACAATTACAACAATTTTTTAAGAGTTTAATTTTGCACATCTTTGTAAAGGGTGAAGCTATCCTAAATGAAATTAACAGATAAATTATTATTGTGAAATGACTGCCACTTTGTGGTAGGAATATGAACTGCACCTGGGATGCTGTCAGCAACAATGAACATTCATACATACAGTACAAGGGTTGGGCAACTATTTTTTACGGTGGGCCACATGAGAAAACTAGCTTGTTGAGAAGGGGCAAACACATTCTGTCAACTGCTATATACTGTAAACATGTTATATTTCTTTTTTCACAATAATAAAATTAATAAAGACCACATATTCAGAGATCTTGTTTGATTTATTGAACCATGGACCATACACATTCTATACCATGCTTTCTAACACAACCTACAATTACTGATTGTGTAAAACAAAAAAACAAAGTAAGAAACACATTTTACTGCATAAATCACTGATAAAGTATTTTACTGTCTCTGTTCCTTTGACAATTTAGTTGGAAGAATTAAGACTTCGATGAGCTGTAGCTAGGGCACTGAAATCAGATGTAATTCCTGATGTTGCTTTTCGTAGTACAGCAGACGCATGGGTTTGTTGAATTTCATTGCTGAGAAGGTCTGTTCACATATGTATGTTAATCCAAAGAGGACAAGCATTATCTGAGTTAGTCTTCACAAGTGAGGGAAATTCTCCATTTTGAGAGAATTGTAGAATGTCAATAACGGCACTGACTTGAAGTGTTCTGCCAAAAAGGCATCAGACTTCAAGTCTATAAATTTAAGTTGTACCTCACTGGAGGCATCATCCACATCACAAAAAGAGAGGAGATGGTGTACATTTCAGCTTCCACTGATTTGAAGTCTTCAAATCGCTTGGAAAACTCACCATCCTATGTCTGGAACATGGCTGCGATATCTTTTAAGCATATCAGCATATAGATTCCTCCCTCTCAGCATGGGAAAGTGTGCCAATGTGTTCCTGTCACTTGTTGAGACAGAAACAGAAGCTTCGTCATGAAGGCCTTGACTAAACTGTCCCTATTATGTGCAAAATGTCCTTTGCCTTACAATTTTGTATTCAGTTCATTCATAAGTGCAGTCACATCAACAGCAAACGCTCAATCTGATAGCCAATTAGTGCTGCTAACTTGACCAGCCTCCTGTATCTCTGATTTCAGATCCCAGACCTGTTTGTGAACTTTGCCCAAGCTAAGCCACCTGAAAGCTGTGTGGTAGCCCAGATCAGTGTGATCAGCCTCCTCCAACTATCTGACAAACTGCCTGAGATTTAATACCCTAGCCCTGATGAAATTTACAGGATTTATTACAACATCAACCTCATGATTAATTCTCAGCACTGATTTACATAGCACTTCTCCGTAAATAATACAATATAAAAATATGATGTTTTGGGCTGGGTTAATCTCATCCACTGTTTCCTGCATCGTTTTTAAAAGTCTAACATTTTTTACCTGCCAAATCAGGAGAACAATTAGTTGTCACACCAACTACGTTTTTGCACTGTAGTCCTAACTTTTGCATGCACGTTACTGACTTCAGTAAATAAATCCTTACTGGTTGTTGTCCTTTTTTCTGACTGCATAGAAGTCTGCAGTTCCTCTGTCTCTTCAAAGTATTTCGTTATTCCTTTCACAAAAATGAGCAGCTGCACTGTGTCATGAATATCACAGCTCTCGTCTAAGGCCAAGGAGAAGAAATCGACATTTTCCACCATGCGTTTCAGCTCTAGTACCAGATTCTCCACAATTTCCTCAATCTGTCTCGTAACCATTTGCTGTGAGAGGGACAGACGTTCAAACGATTCCTTCTTCTTCTGGGCAGAGGATTGCCGCCAACTCCAATAAGCACTCTTTAACAAATTCTTCATCAGGAAATGGTTTCCTTATTTTGGCAATTCAGTGAGCTAATATATATATATATATATATATATATATATATATATATATATATATATATATATATATATATATATATACATATATATATACAGTACCTGGTTTTTACTGATTCCTTCCTTTGCTCTATCAAACTTTGTAAAAAGACTTTGCTGTTTTTGCAGCTTAGATAACAATTCCTCTGCAGTCCTCACCTTCTCATCTTCAGATAAATTTCTCTATTTTTTGGTGTGCCTGGTCTCAAACTGAAAGCTCAAGTTGTAGTCTTTAAATGCAGTGATGTGCTCTTTGCATGCCAAACAGACTGCTTTACTGCTAATCTCCGTGAAAAAATACTTGAGGGTCTAAGATTTGTTGAATGATCTTCTTTCCGCATCAACTTTTCATTTTTTCACCGCTTATTTTTGTTGTGTCTTTACACAAAATTCAGACCGGACGCAGGTTAATAACAGGTGTCGTCTTCCTTTATTCAATACAACATGAACAATCAGTCCATGAGTAGACATTTTAACAGCCCAAGAAAATGCATTGTTTTTCAGTCCTCAATATATTTAATTTTAACATACATCATTATACTATAATATAAATAACTTACTCAATTAACATTTATATTTGCAAATTTTAAATGTTCACTAATAATAAATAACTATTAAAGTTTAAAACACTTTTCAACAAAACAAAAAGTAAGACCACTGGTAAAGAAATAACTTTACAACATGGTAATGTACATCACCAGCAAAATAATGGCAAAAAATTAAAAACTGATATAAAGACAATGAAAGTGAAAACATGGGTACAGTTGACTTATTAAATGTTGACTCAGCTACACACTAATGTGATGCTTTAATTGTATCACTTGTAGATGTGGAATGTGAATTGATAACCAATACTCATAAAAAAAGCATTGCGGCACAAAAATGGCAAACTGATCTAACATTATCTGGATGACAGAACAATACATCTGATAACTACAAATATGGTGGCAGACGTGTTGTACTGCTGACTCACAGCTTCAAGAGACTGGAGCCCATAGGGATATACAATACAATACAATGCAGTTTATTTTTGTATAGCCCAAAATCACACAGGAAGTGCCGCAATGGGCTTTAACAGGCCCTGCCTCTTGACAGCCCCCCAGCCTTGACTCTCTGAGAAGACAAGGAAAAACTCCCAAAAACCTTGTAGGGAAAATGGAAGAAACCTTGGGAAAGACAGTTCAAAGAGAGACCCCTTTCCAGGTAGGTTGGGCGTGCAGTGGGTGTCAAAAGAAGGGGGTCAATACAACACAATACACAGAACAGAACAAATCCTTAATACATCATAATAATAAGAATTTTAGAAGTACGGAGCAGAATTTAACAGTAGATGATATCACATAATAAGATTTGGATATTTTTAGAGTCCTGGAGACCTCATCCATCAAGCTACCTCCCCATTTGGCCATTCCACGGCTGAAACGTTTCTCAGATGAAAGGACCCCTCTTTCCCATGATTCCTGTGATCCTCCATCAGGGATGACTTTACCATAGGCAGGCAAACAACTTGGCAGGTGGGCCGTGGCACCAATTGCCACATTTGGGTACCGAGAACAGAAACAGAATAGGTGAGGGTTAGTATTCAATTCTAACTATCATGTTACTTATGTTTTAGTGCTAAATAAATATGCTAGATATCAAGGCTAAGGTGTCGCACCTCAAAAAAAAGGAGGGGAAGTAAGACCCTGTTGGTTGGTAAGTGGTATATAACTAAAAGGGTGTTGGGGACAACCATACATTTTCAGTGCTGGTTATAGTGGGACTGTATGTGAAGGCCTGAGAAGTGACAGGCTTGAGGCAGCACTCTTATGTGGAAGGGATTCTACTGTATACTCCATACTTATGTGACTAGAATCTATTTATATATGTGGGCGTGTGTGTATGGGGTGAAGGGGAAGGGTCCTATGTGGAATACTGCAGAGTAACAGACAGTAGGACATCAGTTAAACATACTGTAGTTGTGTAAATAGGACTTTTGAGTGTGTGGGTATCTGTGTGTATGTTAATCTTAAATTGTGGGAGTAGACCAACCAAGAAAATGACTTGGTAAGTATCATGAATTCCACATGAACAGTATGCATCTTCTCCAGATACACAGTTTTCCTCACACATCTTAGATATCTGCCTGCTAGTTTGTTTGGAAACTCTAAAAAGGTCCACTGCAAATGTGTCCACATCAGTGTTCTGTGACTGACTGCCACCCCATCCAGATTTGGTCTCCACTTTGCACCCAATTCTGCTAGAATATGCAAATTGCCTCTACCACCCTAAAAGCAGGTACAGATGTTCAACGGATTAATAAACAACCTAAAGCCTATCCACTCAAACATTTTCTGAATACACTTATTTTATCTATACAAGGTCCTTGGGAGATAATTCCAGGAGCATGAGTTATTTTATACCTTTAGATTTACTACTACTAGTGTTCATACATTCTTGTGGGGAAAAAAAAAAGTCTTTTTAGGATCTTTATAATCAACCTAACTGGTTATATTAATATTTTGTAGGGCTCTCAGATTGAATTTCACTATTCAAATATAATGCAAATTTAGTAAGGCTCTTCTTTGAAGGTAAAAGCTGACATTTACTTGTCAAAGAAAGGCATTTGTCTTACCTGCACCAATTCTGGCAATGTGTTACTCCAGACGTGCTATGCAAAGCTGCAATATTTTACTGATCCTTTTTTGTGCTTCACTTCCATGATCAGCCTTTTTGTCATTTTCAAGGGTTAGTTGTAATCTTCATTAGTAACTTGGAGCAGGACTCCTTCATAATGTAGTATTACAGAGTATCCCATTACTCTGCATATTGATCTGCAACTGTACTCAGCAGTTTTAATAAAAGCTTGCCCATGCTCAAAAAGTATTGTTTTGAATCTGATTCTGTCCCATTCACTCTTAAACCTCAGATCCCAGGAGTTTAATGCCAAGACCTTCTCATTCAAGCAAAAGGAAAAGAAATGTCATAATTCAGATTTTTCTTTTATTACAATGGTTTGAACACATTAATACCTAAAATAATGATGTATACTTAAAATTATTAGGACACTTTAGTAAAATATTGATAAATCTGCAAAGGAGAAAAAAAGTAGATTGTGCAGACTCTGATATGATACCGTGACGTTTCCATAAGCCACATATGAACTGATTTACCAGGTGAGTCCAAAGGTGCCTACTGGCTTTTCTTTCAGAATGCTGCTATATAAACATTACTCTGCAGCTACCTGTTGGACACTTCCAATATAATAAAACAAGTCTGCTATTGACCAGCCTGCCCCTTTACTTCAATCACTTTTCTCATTCTTTCGCTGTCATCCTACTGATCTTAAACCACTCTGCCTGTGTCTGTTTGGCAGCGACACATCACAATATGTTAGCGCAGCATGTACCGATGTCAGAACCACTTCATGATTTTTTAATACACTGGTAAAGAAAAGTAAAAATATTAACAATAATATATCTAAGAGCGGTGCCTGCACATGTGGATCATAAATATTTCAGCTCCTTTTCGTCGTTGCTTTAATGACTCTCTGTTTCAAGAATGACTTATGCACCCCACCATCAGTTCAAGACTGAAAAAAGACGGCGGTGCAGATGTTTGGAATTTTGGAGGCACTTATATTTAAATAATTATTTCCTGAGTACCGCAAGATTTTTTTTGCTGTAATAAAGTATAAAATGCACTTTCAAACGCAAATGTAATGTCCACATTCATTAACCTAAGCTCGAATATATTTGAATATTTACTTTCTGTATTTGAATATGGGGTGGCATGGTGGCGCAGTGGTAGCGCTACTGCCTCGCAGTTAGGAGACCCGGCATGGAGTTTGCATGTTCTCCTTGTGTCTGCGTGGGTTTCCTCCCACAGTCCAAAGACATGCAGGTTAGGTGGATTGGCGATTCTAAATTGTCCCTAGTGTGTGCTTGGTGTGTGGGTGTTTGTCCTGCGGTGGGTTGGTGCCCTGTCTGGGATTGGTTCCTGCCTTGTGCCCTGTGTTGACTGTGTTGGCTCCAGCAGACCCTCGTGACCCTGTGTTCGGATTCAACGGGTTGGAAAATGGATGGATGTATTTGAATATTTAAACCTTACTTTTTAGCAAATTTGGCAGCCCTAATATTTTGCTTTATTTTTTCTGAGCCAAATATCGTTACAGCACAAATGCCATAATTTTTTACTTATAATAGAAACAGATACAATCCCTTTTCTGAACTCGCTTGTTGCAATTTACGGTGGGCATATTAATAAAAAAAAAATGCAATCGTCAAACTGCTTCTTTCCGTTCAGGGGAGTCAAACTTCAGTCCTGGCAAGCTACAGCGATACAGGTTTTCACTTTAACAATTTTCTTAAACAGTGCTTAGTTTTTGCCACGAATTAACGTCATACATGCTATTTCAGACTCCGGTTTCATAATTAATTTTCCTTAATTACTAGCCTAAAATAATGATATACAAAACGTGCCAACACAGGACTAGCTATCCTGTGTCCATCATATAATATCTGAAAATAAAGATTGGTGAACGTCTGAGTAATATTGACCTGCTTAAGTTAAGGAGATCAGAAGTTTCTGGGCCAATCCGGGACATGGGGTGGGGTGTGGAGAAGCATAGAATCTACAGATCACGAGTGGGGACTCTAAACACTACAGAGTACAAAGCGAAAGCTTATTTTTCGCCAAAGTTGCAGGCTATGGTAAAGCATGACCTCCATCAAAACACCGTGCATGCACGCCGAGTTCAAATTGTCGTGGTGATGAGATACATTCAAAAAGGTGAACCAGCTGGAACCGGGGACATGCCTGAGTGGGGACAGTTGTCCGAAAAAGGGGACTGTCCCCGATGGTCACCTTAGCTTAACTCCACAAAACATTTTCACGGTGCTCTTAGAAAAAAAAACAGCAGTTTTGGAAATGTCTGTTGTGGCAGAACGAGAGCAGCAACAAGTCATGGGAGTAAAAAATGAGTTCCATTATCAAGATTACTTTGTTTATAAATCAGAATCTGTTTGAAGTGAAATTTGTTAAGAGTTCAAGGCTCCAATTTAGGTGGTAATCTGTTGGCTCACTTCACATCTCATTTCTGTTTGGGTGCCATTTACGAAAAAAAAACATAATGCAGAAGACTTAAACACGAAGGCAATTAAAGGGGGCTGCGGGGGGAATCAATAAACATGAGAAATTTGTCACTGATTAAGAAAGTGTCAGGAAGAAAAACAATTGCAGCCATTAACGCCCCCGGTATCGCGGCAATACATAACTTGTACGAATGTTCGATTTTAACTACTGGTCAAATTGCACTTAACACTTTCTCATTTCCAGTTAATGCTGTTAAATTGTGCAATTTTTATTGTTACTAGTAGTATTACAAAACAGCGTAATTTGGTTTACTTCATCTAAAAACAAAATCGATTTAGCGTAAAGAAATGTAGTTACATAAAACAACCCCATTTGAGCGCCTCAAAACCGTATGCTACCAACAAATCTCGCCATGATGTGTAAATCCCGGAAGAGATGATAGAAGCAGTTCCGGAGCTCGAGGGAAGTGGGCGTGGTCCACCGTGAGTCTCCCATCAGTCACGAGACTCGAGATGCCCGAAAATGAATACGGAAGTAAACAAGCCATTATAGTTAGTAATAGTAAGCTCAGAGTGAGGCGATGGTACGATGAGTCTCTGTTTTGAGTTCCATCATGAGTGACCGTAACCGTAGAGCGTCGGGAAGTGTGCTGCGACTGGCCAGTCTACTGTCATGGGTAAGAAAAAAAAACCAAAAAACAGACTAATGGAGTGGTATCGGAAAATAATTGTGAAACTCTTATGGGGCTCTTGGCTGTCCTAAGGGCAGGTGGCAGCTTCAGCTGGAATAGATTCGGATTTGCACAGATTTCAACGTGTATGGAGTGGTCAGGGCTTCTACAGACGCAACGCAAGAGAAGAAAGTAATTTACCTCTATTAATATGGTGTGTGAATATAGCAGCCATATATGTTGAAGAATGTGAATAGTGTCAATGCAGCGTCTTGTACTATTATCTAGTACCTTGAATAAGATGACTTGACAGAATCTGTTAGTTTTCTTTTATTACAGTCCATTGGATTCAGTGGATAGGGCAATTACATAAGTACAGTAGACGAGGGGTAAACAAATGGCCTTGTAGAAGGGGTTTGAATTTATTTTCCAAACTAACTAAATGAGAAAATTTCACACCTTCTTTTTAGTGCCTGTGGTTCCATTCAATTTACTTTTTATTGTCCCAAAAGATAAATTTGTTTTTTTTTTTTTTACAAATAGAACATGATATAATATTAAAAACACGTCACAAAGAATACAGCAATGAGCATGATACTTAAGGTAAACCCTTGGCTCAAACATAGTATACATAAAAATGATAGCATCATTTAGACTTGCCGAATGAATAATCCAAATGATAACTGTTCTTCCTATGATTTAAGGTTATGATTGTTTGTTAGAATGGAACTTATTTAGAAGATTAATAGCAGTTAGAAAGAAAGAAAATATTTGAGCCAGTTGGCAATATGGCAATATAAGCATGTGAAGTGTTGCTTTATGCTGTTTTGAGGTTGACGATCATGATATGATCATATTTTTGATATTTGATTTTTTTACCAGTCATCCTAGGAGGGAGTAAATGTAAAATTAAAAATTTAAGCAGTGGGGAATCATTTTAGTCTATTTCAAGGTCAGTGGTTTAAATATAAATGTTATTTTGATCCTCTACAGACATCTATCAGAGAGTGGAACTTAACAAATATCTATTACAATTGAGAATATTTAGACTTTAAACATTTAAATGTGTGATGTAACTATTCTTGTTTATAATGTACTTCTGCCTCATGAAGAAAATCATTGCATTTCTTATGAACATCCTAAATTAGAGAGTCTTACACCAATTCATACTTTTTTGTCCTTGAAACCCTGAGCCCTGTGACCTGAAAGCAACAATTAAAATTGAGAATGTAGTGGGTAAGTCCTGTCAGACAGAATACATTCTGCTTTCTGTAACAATTGTTTATTGAACAATTCTATTTAATTTGACTGTTGAGACTTTATTTTACTGCTCCATTTTGCAATTTGTTTTATTCTGTTTTTGTTGCTGGCATTTAGATTTTCAAAGCATGCCAGCACATCTTAAGTAAAGACAGAAGCAATACAAGATTTAAAGACAGAAGCAATATAAGATTTATTAAGAAAAAAAAAGGACACAATTGATTAACCAAATTGTTTACCTTCCTTAAACAGTAGAGATGCTGCTGTCCCTTTTTGTAGATGGCTTTTATATTTTCATTAACAATAGGTTGAGAAGTTCTGCTTAATACCCTCTTGTTTTGTGTTGGCAGGTTGCTGCACTAGTGGTTTTTTTGGCATCTGTGTGCTTCTTCATTACATTTTTGAAGTTCCAGATCTTCTTCTCAGACATCTACATCATTGTGCCTATTATTCTGGCAACTGCAGTGGCTGTCATCCTCTTCTTTGCCAGTTTTATAGGGTGCTGCATTAAGAATGATTCACCATGCCTTCAGGGGATGGTAAGTGCAACAGCCTCTTGTCAAAGGTAAAGAGTGTCAAGGAGATTTTATGGCAGTCAGGGAAGACATCAGTTTGTTACATAGGCTGACATTTTATATATGAGCAGAATCATTTAAAACAGAAAAAAGAATGGCTAGCTCTCAATAAATTGTGTTTGATTGTTATTAGTATAGTTAAATAAATGTCTTAAATATCCAGATTTCTTTCGCTAGCTCTCAATTTTTTTTTCAGAGGCCTGTAAATAAAATCCACCTTAATAAAAGGACAAGTATCATTGTTTCTGTGTGTCTGCCCAGTTGCTATGTCTCTGTTATATTTCATTTGGTATTCGATTTATAAAGGCGAACCAGTGTTTGTGATGTGCCATCTGTAGGAATGGAAAAATGCAGTGCATTTTATTACTGGATGCATTACAAAATTTATTTCAGTAGATGTTGCACTACAAACATTAGCACTAAATATGTGAAACAGAGAGTAACTGCTGGATGGACAGAAATCAGCTTATCCAATTTAATAAAAGAATCATTGTCTGTGTGTTTGTCCAGTTGCTAATGTTAGGAAGAAAAATAGGTAAAGCATGTAGAAGAAGAGTAAAAAAAAAAAAATTGATATAGAATATATGGCGGCATGGTGGCGCAGTGGTAGCGCTGCTGCCTCGCAGTTAGGAGACCCGGGTTCTTCCTGCGTGGAGTTTGCATGTTCTCCCCATGTCTGCGTGGGTTTCCTCCGGGTACTCCAGTTTCCTCCCACAGTCCAAAGACATGCAGGTTAGGTGGATTGGCGATTCTAAATTGTCCCTAGTGTGTACTTGGTGTGTAGATGTGTGTGTCCTGCAGTGGGTTGGCGCCCTGCCCAGGAGTGGTTCCTGCCTTCCGCCCTGTGTTGGTTAGGATTGGCTCCAGCAGACCCCCGTGACCCTGTGTTCGAATTCAACGGGTTGGAAAATGGATGGATGGATATACTTAGAATATATATTATGGCATATAGAAAATTGGTTTTATCAGCCTATTATGTTATTTGACATTATATACACCAGCAACAGCAGTGTTGTAGTGGTATTTTTGCATCTGCTTGGGCCTCATGAACAAGGTTTATAGATGTAATGCTGATAACATTTTGTGGCAGAAAGTGGATGAGTGAAAATTATGATAAATTGTCTTACTTCTGGGGGAAACCAAAGCCATGACACAAGTAACGTTTCCTCTAATTTTTTTTCCCATGTGCGTGGAACAACAATGTGCATGAGCAGTAACACAAGGGAGCTGCACGAGTTATGAAACTGAATTTTATTTATACAGGGTGATGTGCTTTTCATTTATGTCATTTTTTTAATTGTAATTTTTAACAGCAAGAAGAATTATGGAAATGTAACGTTTTTCACACACACACACTGCTATGAGACTCCGATTACATGCCTCCCTGGATGCCTTCTCTGTTGTCTCTATGTATTCTATGACCGCGGTGGGGGAGACATCTTATTCGCAACTTCGCCCAGTGGTTGATAGGTGCCCATGAGGTGATACCCCTCTGGTCACGGATGACTTCAGTGCAACCACTGGCACTGACAGGGATGGATGGCTATGAGGATTGTCTCGGGTCCCCATTGGTCTGGTGACCGTGGTGAGAGTGACTCCATGTTCCTTGACTTTCTTTGCAAAAGAACAGGGAATATGAATCGCCGAATCCTGGTTCCAGCACCATGAGCCGCATTGTTGTACTTGGTACTCCAATAATGGTGGTGTGGTGAAGGGGATTGATCACATCCTCCTGGGCAGACGATGAAGGCCCTTGCAAAAGTGCAGGGTCTACAGAAGTGCCCAGTTTGTGAATTCTGACCACAGACTTGTTGCTGCTACTCTGAGGATCCCGCTTAGGTCCAGTAGGTTACCACCTACTAAGAAAATGAGCCTGGACTTTGCCAGACTCCAAGAACAGGCTATTTCTAACTATTTTGCACGCAGTTTGTGTGAGGAACTTGTGGATTTGGGTGCGACTGCCAATCCTAATGTGATGTGGGAGATCTTCCATGAAAAGATCCTGAAGGTTGCTAAGGGTTGTATTGGTGTTACCAGTGTTTCCAGAATGAGGTGTTTCATCTCCATTCACCCTGGATATCATTGAGAGGAGTCACAGCACACGGCTCAATGGCAACTCTGGTCTGTACCGGGAACTGAGAAGGATGGCTGCGAGGGCTCTGTGGGAAGATAAAGAGGCGTTTGTTGGAGGAATCTGTAAGCAAGTGACACACCATGTGTGGTCTTGCGACCCAAATCCTGCTTACAGAGGAATCAAACCATTATGCACATCCGAATCTGTTCCTTGGAGAGTCGCAGTCAAGGCAGCTGATGGAACGGTCCTTATGGATGACACTGCAGTTGTGACCCACTTGGCTGGAAACTTTGAGCAGCTGTTCAAAGTTGATCCTCCGGCTTGAGGCAGATCCTCCATTTAGCTGTGAACCACCAAATCTCACTGAGATTGCGCAGGTGGTGAACCAGCTGAGGGAATGCAAGGCTGCAGGGATCTGTGGTGTTCAAGGTGAACTTCTCCAGAGTGGTGGTAAAGCTGTCCTCCTGCCATTGCAAACAATTTTTGGTTCCATTTGGGAGACTGGCGTCATCCCAGCTGTCTGGGAAATGGGACTTGTCGTCCCTATCTGGAAAGGGAAGGATGATCCCCTGGGTTATGGCAACTACCGGAGGATAACACTGCTCTCAGTGCTGGGTAAGGTCCTTGCTAGTGTCGTCCTCAATAGGATCCGTGATCACTTGCTCACCTATCAGCGACTGGAGCAGTCTGCTTTTACGCCTAAGAAGTCTATCCATTGACTGCATCCTGGCACTGGGGATTGTCATGGAGCGCAAATGCGAATATCAGCAAAGTTTGTTTGCAGCCTTTGTCGATTTTTGTAAAGCGTTCCACTTAGTTGGTTAAACTTTCCTGTGAGACATCCTGAGGGTTCGCGGGATCCCCTCAAGGTTGCTGGATATCATGAATGGCCTGTACACTGGTACTGTGAGTGCTGTGTAGATTGGAGGCAGAACCTCTGTTTTTTTCCCAGTTGATTCTGGGGTTCGTCAGGGGTGTGTTCTGGGGTTCGTCAGGGGTGTGTTCTTGCTCCTACGCAGTTCAATGCTTTTATGTACTGGGTGTTGGGCAAGGTAGTGGGGTCCATCAGCTGTGGGGCATTTGTTGGTGAAGAAAGATTCACTGATCTTGACTTTGCTGACAATGCTGTGATCTTTGCGGAGTCAACGGAGGCTCTGATTGGGACTCTCAAGAGACTGAGTGAGGAGGCTGAGTGTCTGGGTTTCTAAATGTCCTGGATAAAAACCACGATCCAAGCCTTTAATGACCTCTTGGGCACAGCCATCAGCAGTGTGTCTGACTGCGGAGAGAGTGTCGACCTTGTCGAGAAGTTTACTTGCCTTGGCAGTGACATTTGTGTCTGTGGTGACATTCCTGTCTCTTCTTATGAAGTCAGTAGACAGATTGGGAGAGCATGGGGGGTCATGAGGTTGCTGGAAAGGCGTGTGTGGTGCTCCTGATATTTATGCAAAAGGAAAAAGCTCCAAGTCTTTAGAGTTCTGGTGCTTCCCGTCTTGCTATATGGTTGTGAGACATGGACACTATCCAGTGACCTGAGATGAAGACTGGACTCCTTTGGTACTGTGTGTCACTGGAGAATCCTTGGGTACCGCTGGTTTGACATTATGTCAAATGAGCGGTTGCTCATGGAGTCCCGAATGAGGCACATTACCTGTATTGTGAGGGAGCGTCGGTTACGGCACAATGGTCATGTGGCGTGATTTCCCCAAGGGTGATCCACCTCGTAGGATCCTCATTGTTGAGGACCCGAGTGTCTGGAATAGGCCAAGGTGTCACCCACGTAACACCTGGCTGCGGCAGATAGATCATTTCCGGCAGATGGGACTGGACCGCATGTCTGACTGGGGAGTTGCCAACCCGGACCCCGAGCTGTTTTGTTGTGTGGTGTGTGCGGCAATGCACTGTACCAGTGCATGCTTCCCAAATTGAAACTTGAACACTACTATATGAGGCTACAGGTTACAATTTGCACTGTTACAGTTACAGTTACGCTTGGCCTTGTGCCCACACCAACGCTGATAAACATGATGTCCACAGTTTTGATATGACTTAATTCACTGCCTTAAGGCGGTTATGAGATTTTGTCTTGATGGCATTCATGAGACTGAAATCACATTTACAATTGGCACTCAACACTTGAAACATTGTACAGATATCTGCGAGGCAAGCCTGCATCGCAAATTCTTCTTCTTTGAGTAAAATTGAACTATATCTGCAATTTTTTTTTTTCCCCAGACATGAAAAATTGAAAATTGTGATATTGCATCATCGCTGTCTTTGACAGCTCATTCAGCTCAGTTGATAGGGGAAGGAAATGATGGTACCTTTCAACCAGCTTTGTGATTTCTGTTTCTCCATTATCAAAGTCAGCTGTGTTGGAAATAACAGTGACTTCAAACAACATCCAGTCTGTCAATTAATTTTCTGAAAAGCGAGCCTCCATGTGCAAACAGATACATTCAACAAACTGGACAATATGTACCACATTGACTTCCTCATTGCCATTCTTTTTTTTTTCTCTGTATGTAAAGTGACCTTGGGTTTGTGAAGGGTGCTCTATAAATGCAACATTATTATTATTATTATTACTCATAAAGGCGTTTGCTTCCTCACTCCAGTGTACGTTTTTGCCCAACTACTGAGCGTGCAACTCTAATATTCTTGCCTTCACAAACTGAAATGCTTCAATTGGTGTCAAGTTGCTTCGCTGTAATAATCTGTTCAATTTAGCTAATTCACCAACCATGTCATCGAATATTATTAGTGCATCTAGAATCTGCGTGTTGGCCAGCTGCTTAATGCAGTATTTGTTGATTGGATCATTACATTCTTCGACCTGCCTCTTAAAGTATTCGGTCAAAACTGGAATATTTCTGATAAAAGCTGTTAGTGCAAAATGCCTAGAAAGCTATCACACTTCATTCAGTGGTCAAAGTTCTGTGAATTCTGTTTGTTTCACTGATGACTTGGTAAATATCATATACACACTGTTCGCAGTAGCATCTCAGTATCCTGCATTAACTGAATGTGCTTGCCGACGTCATCAAGGGCGAGGTCTTCCTGGTGAGTGAAACAGTGTTGTTCAAATAAGTGTGGAGCAGCCACAATATTTGGTGTGTGGCACTTTGCAACCACTGCGTGGTAATTTTTGGCAGGTGCGCTGCCGTGCTGCTACACAGCTTAGAGGAAACGTTGGGCACAAGACCGCATTTTCTCAGCAAAACACTATTGAGTATAAGAGTGGTCAGTTTGATGAGCGGCACCAAGAGGAAGCTGTGAAATTGGGCAGCTCTAACCAGAGAGGAAAAGGCTGCAGCAAAAGAAGGTGATTGGGGGCCTATTATTGTATCAGACTGAATGGACAATCCATGTATTAATTTTTATGAGGTCTACATTGATTATTTAGATATCAACCCATCTTAGATGGGTAGCACAGGCAGTAAAATATAACAGAGTTTAAAATGCTTATCTCATGGGCAAAGCAATTACAGAAAGAGCATTAGCCTAAAATGAAATGTCTTAAAGGAATACTCCACTCAAAAATATAGTTTAGCGATTAATGGACACAAAAACATTTTTTTAAATGTATTTCATTTATCAAATTAGCCAAGTTAACCAAACCAGTGTGCGAAAAGTAAGTGCAACCTAGATAAATAAACTGAATTATAGGGATAATTAGAATCAGCTGATTGATCACAATCAGGCTTGATTACAGTTTGCCCCACTCAGTATAAACCTCACATATTTTCTCCTTTACCATTAGATTTAAGCTGCCTTTGTAAACATTTAGTAAGCACATAATACCATGAGCATATCAAATTTATGAGCCAATTAGTAAGCAATTGATGGCCACCTGTTTGCAACGGACTACAGTACAATTTCGATTTCTAAGACCCCACTCAACCACAGTGAGTGCCGTAATCTCCAAATAGAAAATATTTGAATCAGTACAGAATATTTTAAATTTTTTTAAAAACTGTGTCTCCAAGATGAACATATATGCCCAAGTTCCATTTTCAAGGAAGCACATAGATGATCCCCAAGCTTTTTGGGAGAATATTCTGTGGACAGATGAAACACAGTGACATATCCCATTATGTCTGGCTTAAAGCAAACGCAGTATTTCAGAGTAGGACCATCCTATCAACAGTAAAAGACAGTTCTCGTTGAGTGATGGTGTGGGGATGCTAAAGGTCTGGGCGACTTGCCATTAATCGAAGGTACCATGAATTCTGTTATGTATCTTGAGAATATGCTGTCACCTGTTTGAGAACTGAAGTTGAAGTGTTGTTAGGTCATGCAACAAGGCAATGAATGATCCAATGCACAAAAAAAAGTTGACCTCATAATGGAAAAAAAAACAAAATCTGGCATGGCCTAATCAAAGTCTAGGCCGAAACCTTATAGAGTTGCTGTGTCAGGACAAGAAAAGAGCTTGAAAAATTACTAAAGTCACTGAATTAAAGCAGTTCTGCAACGAAGTGTGGGCTAAAATTCATCTACAGTGATGCAAAAGGCACGTGTTGAATTATGAATAGCATCTGGTTGCAGTCATTGCAACTAAAGATAGCCCAGCTCATTTTTTAAGTGAAAGGGGTCAATTACTTTTCAACACATTGGCAATGGGTATTGGATAATACATCATTCAATAAATGAAATGAGGAACACATGTTATTTGCTTAATCAGGTTCATTAAAAACATATTTCGTCAAAAAAATTACTAACAGTTGCAATAAGAAAGGGTAAATGCATTTTTGTGGCACTTAATGTATAACAAAATTTAAATACAAATTCACCTTGACTGGAAGATGAAGTGCTTTCTTAGTGAGGACACAAGAATAATTTGGGTTGTGCTAATTAGTACACCCAGAATATATAATGGTGCCAACAACAAACATGAGAGAAATAAAATAGCTACTAAACTAATGCTCATTCAACAGGAAGTAATCATAGGCCGTCTTCTCTTTCCAATACTTATAAGTGTGAAATCACAGCAGAAAGTGATCACACCAAGCACAGTGGTGCAACTGGCAGCAATGGGGGCACCAGCTGGAGAATCATTATGGTGCCTCATTGCTTATTGGCTGTTGGTATAATGTGATGATAATGTTGAGGGAACAGTGGGTATGGGCAGGAAGCATGGTTGGGAGTTTTTAACCGTTATAAATGTTTGCATTCTCAAAACAGCTTAATACAACTCATGTTTCTGGGCTTTTCCTAAAAGGATTGGGTACAAGGCAGGAACCAACTCTCCAAAAGATTTCTCTTATGCACACTCCTGCTTTTACACTTAAACATAGGCACTTTTGGTTTGAAAATTCCCTTAATACACATTTGTTTGGTATATATGAGAAAAATACTTGCAGACATGTAGTACACTATAAGCTTCATATGTTACATAATATCTTAACCTATAAAACTATAAAGTATATATAGTGAAGATAGGCCAAATGTAGACTACCACTGTCCAAACTGGACAGTTTATACAAGCAGTTAAAGTGCTTGTGCCATCTGTGCTTATAATGAGCACAACTAGGGCAACAAAAATGTCCCTGCTTAACTTAAGCTTATAAGTTGAACTTTTTCATCATACACAAATGGTTAGGTTTTAAAAATAATTTTTAAGTTCTAAAAAGAAGAAGGGAATTGGTAAAATCGATGCCAGTTGCTACTTTAAAAGTGTGTTCAGTGTGTGAAAGGGATCAGAGATCAAAGATGTTTGTAAGTGAACATCTCAAAACCACAGAGACATTGTATTTGTGGCTTTCCTAATAAAGTAAGCATTAAAGTGAATTTTTTTGGGACTTTCAGATCTTTAACCACATTTTTTTAAGAATATATTATATGAATAAAAGTTAATACATTTTGTTGGGAAAGGACAGTTTTTGTCAAAGCTTTTTTGTTTTGTTTTTTCTGCAGTTTGTCTATCTGCTTGTGATTGCTTTCTATCTAGAAGCTGCTGCCATAGTTCTGACTCACCTTCACTCAGCCAAGGTAAGTTATTCCACCTAAAAAAATTTGGTAAAATGGTACATTAAAAGAAATCTTCATCTTAGAGTATAGTTCCTGTGTTTCTGCATCACTACTATTCTTCTTCACTTCCTTTATTAACTTTGTATGGATCCTATAGATTTTGCTTTTCTTTTTTTTTTTTTCCTTCTGTCAACTTATACCTAGTGCAGTTATGTTTAAATAGACTTAAATGTTGGTGACACTTGTATTATGAAATTTCAATTTTGAATATTTAAATTATAAAAATTTGATAGTAAAACAATTAAAATCATTACTTCATGTTGCAGTTCATAATGTGTAAATAAGTACTTTAGTCTGTGATTAAGATCTCACTTTGTGACCAGTCTAGGTTGGTAATGTTTTTAATTTAAAGAAAGTCTATGAGAGGAAACTTTGATTATTTGCAGAGGATGAAGTGCTGCGGCCTAGACACAAAATATGTTCCATGAATATATTCATCTTGCAGGTGGACACTGAGCTGACAGCGTTTGAAGGAGTCCTTAACAAGTACAATGAAACTAACCAGAACATTGATACAAGAGCTGTAGATGATATTCAGGAGGAGGTAGGTTTGCTTGTCCTGTCTTATTTTGTTTGTTGTATTTTGTAATATTCATAAGTGATCTGGTAAGTAAAAATGGCAGACATTTGTAATACAGAAAGTAGATCGGCAACATAATAATGTCTTTACAGAAGTTTGTGCAATACGGTATGTGTTATTATTTTCTCAATTTAGCTTCAATGCTGTGGCATTCAGAATGTAAAAGACTGGGAGAAGACTCCATGGTTCATACAGACTAGAGAAGACAGGGTGCCCCATAGTTGTTGCAATTCAACTTACCATAATTGCACGGGCAGCCTCACAGATTCAAAACTGCTCTATGACAAGGTAATAGTAATTTGACTTTTGGTTGTTGTGTCAAGAGCTGTAGCCAGGAGGTTTATGATATATTAACTTGCTTATGTTCTCATAATTTTCCTCTACACATAGGGCTGCCAAGTGGTACTGAAGGAAAAAGTGTCTTTTAATTTCAGCTTCATATTGTGGTCACTAGTAGCAACTGCACTGTTACAGGTGGGTTATTGGATGAAAACCGTAAACAAGCTATATTCCTGCATTATTCTCATTCTCTTGTTTCTGATCTTTTGGCAGATTGTGGAGCTTATCAGCATTGCTATACTTATGAATGAACGTGTTCTCCCAGAGTATCGTATATTGCTGGACAGAGACACTTACGCCTGAGCCAGTTCATCTGTTTTTCAAAGGACATCTGTATTCTCCAGTTTCGCAATCATAAGTGTTCTTTTAAGGTTGAATGAATTTGTTTGATTTCCAGGAAAATGGAAGTCCATGTTATTGTACAGTATTTTGATATTGGAATGGGCTTAAATCATCTGCCAAATGTTGATTAAGAAATGTGTCTATAAACCCAGATCATATGTTTGTTTTTGTGTACTTGAAATATTTTTGGTGTAGTTTTCATGGGTTAAGGTTTAAGTCTTGCACAAATAAAATCTCACATACTTAAATATAGATTTTTGTTAAAGACAAAATGTATAGTAGTGTTCTACTTATATAAAGTACTCCCAGTACTTTCCTGGATTATTTGTACAGTATGGGTATATGTATATTATCAGTAAAAATATTTTCATGTTGATGTGTATTTTTATATTGTGTTTCTTGTCATTTCTTAAAGTCTGCACATGACAAGAGTAAGTGCCTCATTTTTGATTCCCCCAACCCTATCCCCCACCACCTTGATACAAGCTACTCTTAATTTAGTTTGCATTAAATTTTATTGCAGTATAGTGTACTATGTTGCAGTGGGTAGCACTGCTGCTTCAGAGATCCTGTACCCTAATTTCAAATTCCATGTCTATGTGCAGTCTTGATGTTATTCCCATGTCTAAGTGGGTTTTACTCTGGGTATTCCATTTGTCTTCACCCATCCCTAAAGAAATGGAAATTAGATTAAAATCTGGCCTTGTAGTGGAGTGATACCCAATTGAGAAATATTTGTCTGCCCTTTTTCTAGTGCTGCCATGATAGGCTTTGTGATGCTAATGTTACACAGTGCTAAGCTGAAAGTAGTAGTTGTTCTTGCTGCTGGTATATGTCACATTAGTCATTTTAAAATTTCACTTTACCAGTTGACCATTTAAGGGGCCTAGCTCTAGGCCTTAACTGCTTGTACTCTGTTTAGTTTGAAATGGTACAGAGGGAATCAAATTGGAGAATAGACCGAGTCTTCTAGAAGACTACCTGCCAGAGTTTGGTTACTTCTGTGATGTTAATGTGTCACCACATTTTAATTCAAAACAAAATAATGTAAAATGAAATTTAAACATGTTGTATGTATACATTGACAACAATTATTTCAATGTTCATTATATTAGTTTATCTAGGTTGGCTGGTTATCCTAAAATTCCTTTACATGTTTAGCAATCCTAAGCTGATGTCACATTACATAACTTTTAGCCATGGAGTATGTCAGATTTGCCAGCCGCCAGACCATCTCAGTTTAAAAGACTGAAAATTGCTACCCATTTCACATTTACAAACTGACCTTCTCATTTGTCATTCACGTCCCTTTTGTGACAGCCAATAGTGTGCTGCCTGATGGATCTGATGTTGAACAAAGGGTTATCAGCTATGGTGAGTTCAGCAGCAATCTTGGCTTTCTTTTTCCATTCTGTCTTGGTACATAAAACGCAAGACATCACACAGATGAGCTTTTCTTTTTGTTTCTGAGGTCCAAAGTCCCGTTGTCCATATTCCCTGTTGCTGCATTGTGATAATTGTTCTTCTGGATCAGCATTCATTGGTTGTCAGCTCTCATACACACAGAGCCCTCCCCTATGACTAAAGGAGCAAGTCACAGACTAGCTGGAGTATATCACTTGGCCCATAACATTACATGACTGTCTCTGACTCGCTAACATTCTGTAAATGACAGTGATAACTGAAAAAACTACACCTTATCCAGTACCTCTTCATACTGTACCACTTTACTCAGTTATTTTCACTTCCATATGACTTACTGCCATCATCCATATTTTTTTAATTCCTAAGCTCTGCAAATGTAGACCCAGTTACCAAAAATTAGATGCAACATATTGACAGCATTTCAGTGATCTTCATCTTTGTGTTATGCATATACAGAATTTCCATCCATGCATTTTTCCACTTATTTATCCAGTAGGCAAGGGGCTATTCTGACAGTATTGGGATCTAGGTCATCATGGAAAAAACTCAACCATTACTTAAACATAGATAACTCAGGAATAGTGATTAACCAGACCTGCATGTAATTGGAATGTCAGAGGAAACGTCCATGCAGATAAAGAGAGAACAAGCAGGTATTGCATGGGTATGAGTATTCTGGAACTAGAACTGGAATGCTCTGGATCTTGTGCCATCATACTGAATTTTTAGGTTACAAATTAAGAATTTAGAAGCACTCGTGTTTTTTCTTCATTATTTTATCTGGCTTGAACATGAAAGTGTTATTTTACAGTAATGATTTTATAAGTGGACTCAAATTTGTGAATTACAAGTTTCCAGTTGAGTAGAACCTCTGAACACAAACGTCTCCAGACTCGAATAATTCAGAACACGAATGGTTCGTTTAATTTTCTTTTTTGCCCCAAACCTCGAACAAAAACTTTAAACACGAACATCCTGCTAAAACATGTATGGATCAAAATGAGGCCTTGAGGAGTCAAGACAAAGCCAAAAGGGCCTATGCATGCTGCATATGCCAATGACTCTGCCTCTTTATTGCTACAGATCTTATGTTGTAAAAACATGCTGAAATTGTGTTTTCTGTGAATTTCTTTTTTTTTTTTGAGAGGGGGGCGGGGGTTTTTGGGTTCTTGTTGAAAGTATTACTATGGCCCCTAAGAAAGTCGGCAGTCAGAGTAGCAAAGTGAAGAGGAAGAAAAAGAAAATAATGAAACATGAAAGTGGTTCACATGTGTCAATTCTTGCAGAAGAGTGTGAGATGGCCTAGTCGACAATATGCACATTTTTCACCATCCCTCCTCTCCTGAAATTTCCAGTATGCCATCAGCTTGCATCATCAAAGATAAAGTGCAGTTACAGTATGTAAATTGTAATTTTTATTAGATTTATGTGATTATCATGTTTATCTCTTTCTTCTGTGCCCTGATTTCAATGGTTTTAAAATGATTTTTATCATTACTTATGTACTTACATAGGTACAAATAAGCAATCATTTGGGGTCTGGAACGGATCAATCCAATTTACATTATTTTTTTTTTATGGAGAAATTCAATTCGAAACTTGTCCATATCAAAACTTGACCTGCCTTCTGGAACAGATCAAGTTCATATTCTGAAATACCACTGTATTTGTAGCTTATATTGTGTGTTTCTTGGTTCAAAACAAAGCCAGTATGTTTGCCAAAAACTACAAGGTAAAGTATCAAACTATAGTTGAATTCCTAATGCTAAAAAATATGTTCCATCAGGGATTTCCATCCATCCATCCACTTTCTAACCCGCTGAATCCGAATACAGGGTCACGGGGGTCTGCTGGAGCCAATCCCAGCCAACACAGGGCACAAGGCAGGAACCAATCCTGGGCAGGGTGCCAACCCACCGCAGGCCATCAGGGATTTATTCTTGTTTAGTTAATGTGTACTCAGACCAGTCCCACAGAGGGACCACAGATCCTAGAAGAGCATCAACAGCAACATTGCCATCAAGGAGTGATTTGGAATACAAAAATTAACGAGTTACAGTACTTGAGATAGAAGATGCTATTTGGGAGGTCAGCTAAATGACTCGTTCCTCAGGAAACACTGAAGCAAAATTATTATTACTTTTTATATGGCCAACACTTTTATCCAAAGTGACTTTCAACATTTGAGAGATATAGCTCTTTTGTTTATCCATTTGAAGCACAGGCAGGTGAAGTGACTTGTTCAGGATTAATCAGTAACAGTAGCAGAATGTGAACCCACAAACTCAGGGTTTGAGGTCCAAAGTGTTAACAGCTATGCCATAGTGCCTACACTATACACATATGATGCCTGAATGATAATTTCTGAGATTAAACATCACTATATCCAATAGTGAGGAGACTCTTGAGCTGATAAATCTGGGGGAAAGCTGTTGAGCATGCCTCTTCTGCTTTTCAACCGTGCTCCAGTTCACACTACAAAGACTGTTCTGCCAATTTTGATCACATCTAGTAACTAGTTAAAAACATGTCAGTGGGTAACTGATGTTATATACAATTTGAAATTGGAAAAAATCAAATACTCTCTTAAAGGATCTGTTCAAAACTTTTTAAAAACCTGGCAGGATCTAATCAATAATATTTTAGAATAAGAACTTAGGTGAGAAAGACTCCTTTCCCTCTATACTACTCTTAAAGGTTTTACTCTGACTGTTAGTCTTTTTCCCTTTCTCATGGGTGGAGGTTAAATTAAATTTAGTTTTGTTAAGTTTGACTTGATTGCATGGAATGTTACATGCTTTAAATAAATTTTTAAAAAGGTAAAAAAAAAACATTTTGGGGGTAATTTTAATTGAAAGAGCAAAAGGTGCTAAGAGAGAAATAGCCGAAGTTCTCATTGTAACATAATTTGGAAAGGAACTAAAAGAACACTGTATTAACAATTTGATTCAACTCAAATAGAATATTGTCAACGGGCAAAACGTACTTCGTCTCAGATTCCAAAATAGGTTATGCATGTGGCATCGTTGTGCAGCCAGTCTATACTGTACACTACAAAATGCATTTGGCCTCGACAGACAGATGCATAGATAGATACTATTAATCCTGAAGGAAAGTGCAATGTATTAGCAACTTCCTGGCAAACAGGAAAGAAAAGGTGAAACTGGGGAGACTCAGTGGCGTAGCGTGGGTGTCTGCCGCCCCCTTATTTAGGTATTTCAATTTAAAAGACTAAAATATACAGTAATTCTTTGCCGCCCCCGGGCCGCCCCTACTACGCTACACCACTGGGGAGACTTCCCTGTAGCACCCATACAATCAGCACTGGTGCCTGAAGTGATGTCAGCTCTACCTTTTGCTATTCTCCCTTTATATTATTGATTGTACCTCTAACAATCCTTTGTCAAACTCCTCCAACATGTGGACAACACAACCATCATTGGAATGGTCAGAAATGGTGATGACTCTGCAAACAGATAGGAGGTTGAGCAGCTGCCCCGTTGGTGTGGTCACGACTATCTGGACCAAACTCATTCAAAATTGTGGAGATAACTGTGAACTTTGGGAGGAGGGTCCCAGTATTAAACTGTGTCTCCGTATTTAAAAAGAATGTGTCAGTTAAGAAAGCCGTCATGTTTCTGGGACCTGACATGGAAGTCCAACACAGATCCCATCATACAAAAATCACAGCAGCAGATGTACCTCCTGCAACAGCAAAGGGAGTTTAGTCTGCTGCAGGAACTGCTGATTCAGTTCAACACAACAATCACTGTGCCTCTTCAAAGCTCAATCATTATAGTGTTGTTTGGACCAGCAACTAAAAATGACAAGAACAGGCTACAACAAATAATCAGGTCAGCTGACAACCGGTACCTATCTTTCCACCTTGCAGGACCTGTGCTATTGCAGAATCATAAAGTGGGCACAGAAATCATCCTTGACCCCTTACATCCAGGCCACATTGTCTTTAAACTTCCTCCATATGCCAGGCAACACCAAAACAAGCAGCTGTAAGATCATTTTCTATTCACAGTCCATTGAGCTCAAATACAGTTAACCTGGCTATGCTTGTTTTATGCTAGGCACACAATATATTGCAATATTTTTCCATATAGCTTAATTCAGTAATTATTTCAGTATTCCTTGCAGATTGTATACCCATGTTTACATTCTTTTGTGTTGTATTTTTATTAGTTATGTACTTAACAAATGTGCGTATGTCTGTTATGTAACTCTACTTGAAGATTCATCAGATTTCTTGTATGTAAGCATACCAGGTCAATAAATGCGATTCAGACTGGCACGTCTGGTATTATGGCAGCCATTGCTGAATTCTTAAAAATGATTTTCTCCTAACTACTAGAAGAAGACTACAAGTCTAGCACGCGCATTAAAAAAGATAAGCTTTCATAACGAAACTGTGCATGCTCTAAATTTCAATTTGACCTTTATTTTCCGTTATGTTGAAGTAAGCATCAACATTTTATCCTGCGAAGTCCTTCTTCACCTAACGCCATGCGCAGCGTGCCCGACATTTTCTGAACAAAATCGTCACTTGTCCTATCGCATTGTTCCGTCAGGGCGGGATTGAATATTGACCAATGGCTTAGACTACGGATATTGAGTGACAGCGTTAGTTTCTAATAGGAGACGGAAAGAGGCGGGTTTACGTCACTTGTCCGTCGCGCCGGATCCTTGCTTCTTTCATTGTATTGCTAGAGGACCCCGCCGATTTGCGCTCCGCGGAACCTGATATTAGCAACAACGTGCAGGTCATCATATTCGAAAGAACATCGCTATTGTGTTGAGACAGGTACGTAAGACTAAAAGGGGCATAGTAAATGGGTAGCGAGTTGGAACCGGTTGGTGTAACGGACGCCATGAGACGCATTGAGGCCTTGCCGGGCAGGCCTATGTGGGCTGAAAGGGCCGTAAGAAGGAGGGTTGAGTTTATATTATGGTGGATAGTGAATCTCACAGCGTGCCAATTGTTAATAGACCGTAATATTCGTGTACATGCTTTTGAACCAACGTGTGTATTTTTGGTCTTCTGTGTTGTGTTCCCATTTTGTAACGCGTGACGTGCGCGGTACCTCCCCCTAGCCTTACAGCAGGTATATTAATTGATGCCTTGTTACTGTTTGAAGAGTGAAATAGTGGTACCCGAAAGCTCAAATGCATTTTCATGTGCACCTTTTTTTTGTAGGAGGGTCCCCAATTAAAGAAGGTAACATTAATTAATCCTCCCTTTGGGAATGGTGAGTCCGATTTGCATGATGCGGCCGCTTCGCGGCGAATGGCGGTCAGTTTTTGGCCGGTGATATTTCAGGAGTCGTTAGGTAGTGAGGCAGTGCTGTAGACAAACGCGAGTTTAGCCGAATCCCACATTATGTAATAAGTGCACATTGGAGCATTTTACCTAACGGGCAAAGTTTGAATGGTAGGTAGAAGCTATAAGATGGAGGGTCTGCAGGTAACCAGGCACGCGTGTATCTCCCTCCGCCCATTTACGCAAGCGTACTGTGGCGTGACCCGCCCATTCCCTTTTGAACTTCAAACTTTGTATTCCATAAAGGAACTTGAAGTGTGCCTCGCGTAGTAGAGGCAGCACACATTTTCCGAATGACCCTTTCCCCATGATGTATGACGTGCGTGTCATGTATTGAGCCGGGCCTTTTTGTATATTTCACCATTTGAGTATACTATTAGGAGGGATGACTTGTGCTCTGTAAAATAGTCTTGACGTCTGCTTATAGAATAGGATGGAAAACTTTCATTATACTTGTACTATACTCATACTATACATTATACAACGAAATTTAGTATATCTGTCGTAAAAGCAGCACTATATGAGAGGAAAAGAAGTCAAATACGTACAAAAGGAAAGCATTAAAACACCTAACCATAAATAAATAAATTCAGCCTTTGGGGGCTGAATTGAATGTGTATATACTAATAGTTCAAGATGGGATTTAAATCATTTCCCAGCATTTTAATCGGGGTGTGATGGAGGTCACAGCTCTGGCCAAAAACACAAATTTTCGGTCCGTTGTTTGGGAAAGGATTTAGCGCCTAGCAAATGGTTGTGCATGAAACTGGAAATGCCCGGGTTGTGCTGATACTACCTTCTTCATTTGTTTAATGTTTGTCCAGAAGCAAGAGACCTATCATTATAATTTGCCGAGCCTCCCTCACCACACAATGCAGATACTTCTGCTCAGCAGCCATGCAGCTGGTGTACTATGCTTTCATTTAGTGGGTGAGGATGCTCTTCAAGGTGTTATGGTAGAAGTTCACCAGGAGTTGTTAAGGAAGTGTGGCCTATTTCAGTTTCCTAAGGAAGAAATCTTTTTTTTTTTTGCCAGGTAAGAGATGTTAAGGGACCATGTCACCTACTTTGTTAATGTAAACTCCAAGGTCCTTGATGCTTTGCATATACACCACTATGTTTCCATAAATGAGGAGAGGGAAGTAGTCTGTCTTCTTAAATATTATGAAGTTTATTATGATTTCCTTTGTTTGGTGGCGTATAGATGGTATACAGCATTATTCTTTTCTGTTACCACTACTATTACATGTTCAGGACTGTGTTTTAGTTTGATTTTGGTATGATGTTTTATGTAGTGTGGCCATATAGAACGTAGTAATGTATTTAATTTACAGAACTCTGGTCTTATGGTTAAGGCTCAACCTCTTGGAAAAAAACACATGTTAATATTAAATTAATTTGGAAGGCAAGTTTGAACTACAGTAAAACCTCAATTGTCTGTCAGGGGTTGAAACTGGGGCTGTGATGGATAACACTTTAAAAATGATATACAGTAGATTCATTTAGCAAATAGTCGTATTTATTTACAAAAAAAACTATTAAGAAAATATAATACAGTTTCAACGAAATTAATTCATTTAAATAATATTGTCACATCCAGTGTAACAAGCAAATACAACTCAGAAGTACTGGAGTTTTCTATGTTTTACTTGGAGTCTTTGTTCCGTAACAAGTGGTGCCCTGTCTTCTATGCTGTTATCTGGGCTACAGAGCATACCTCCAGAACAATAAAAAAAAGCTTTCCCTACCAATCGGTTTATCTCCTGACTCCTACATTCTTTTTTTCTCTATTTTGCAAACAATCCTGCTTATTGTCTCCTGACTCCCTACTCAAAATTTCCATCCACCACACCTTCCTTTTTCTCCTAACTTCTCATGTCCCTCATATCCTAAGAGGTGTGTCTGCCCCTCACAGAACAGAAGACCTTCACCCAGTCCTATCAATTAACACAAAAAAAAAACACAAAATTCCACCCTTTCTGCTCCCGTACAGTGCATCTCAAGCTGTCTGCATGTCACAATATATTGACAAAACATAACAGAATGTAAAAAGAAAATTACAATACATAAGAACATTAATACAGAATAACATTAGTGTCAGTGGTTTCCATTATCGACACATTTTCAGTTTTGTCAGCATCACGCTTTATATCATTCACTATTCTTCCTACTCCATAAATTGAAGCAATACTTAAAATAAGTATTTTAATAATTGTCTTTAATAATTTCAATTTTTGTGACAATTCCAACACCACATGCATAGGTTTATTGGCCATAATAATGTATAGTAGATTGATTATAACAAAAGAGAAAAGTTACAAAACGCTATTAAAACTGACGGTATGTAACTGACACTGTGGTGCTGGGAAAGAACACTATGCGCTAGCACAAGGAAAAGTTGTCCCAATGTGCAAAGTTCGCACTGTACCATGCGGTAGTTGTGGTACAGTAATAGTTAGCTGCTGGTGTGCACAAAGGTAGTGTGTTTTTTTTGCCCTGATGGTTAATAGAAACTGCCGGTTAATTGTATGATAGATAATCGAGGTTGTACTGTATTTTGGAACCAAAGTGAATTTGGTGTCCATCTGGGTTCCACATACAGTTATTAGAGCAGTCTAGACAAGAACAGGCCATTCAGCCATCAAAGCTCACCATTCCTATGCACTTAATTCTTCTAAAAATTCAAATCTACTTTTAAAAGTGCCAAAAGTCCCACTGTTTACCACACTTCTTGGCAACTTATGCCAAGTGTCTATGGTTCTCTGTGTAAATTTAAATAAAAAAAAAAAAAAAGTAATTATGTGAAATTTACCCTTTCCAGGTTTTGTGCCCTCGTGTTCTTGAACTTATTTTAAAGTAACAACCTTGATCCACTGTACTTATTCCCTTCATAATTTAAACACTTTGTCTCCTCTTAATCTTCTCTTGCTTAAACTGAAAATTATCAGCTCTTTCAATCTTTCTTTATAATTGCTCCTCTGTAACCCCGGAAACAGCCTAGTCACTCTTCTGGAGTTTTTCCTACCACTGCTAAGTCCATTTTGTACAATGGAGAGCAAAACTGAACACAGTACTCCAGATGAGCCCTTTCCTATATGTTATAAAACTTGAGCATAACCACCTTGGACTTGTACTCTGCACATCATGCTGTATAACCTAACATTCTGTTAGCCTTCTAAACACTGCCTGGAAGTTGATAGTGTACGATAGTGTACAGTCCACTGTGACTCCTTAATCCTTCTCATAAGGTGTGCTTTCGATATAGAAGTGTGCTTCTTAAGTCATTAGCTTAAGTTGCATGATCATTTGAACAATTATTAAACAAACACATTACATTTTATTTATATGTTGCATATATACATTTA